>NC_088710.1:71364086-71674698 GCF_963576615.1 Watersipora subatra
GCTTGCAAATTTACCTTACCTCTTCTGGTGTGTATCAAATATACCTTACCTTTTTGGGCGCATTTCAAAGTAGAAGTCATGCTGTTGGACAGTACATGCTGCTTGTTAGTCTTTGTACAAAATTATGAAAATGATAAATAGTATCTTAATCATAGCAACAAATGGGTAACAGCTGCAGATACTTCTAGTAACATGCCTATCTAGGCCGATGTGGCAGCTTGCGATAATTGTAGACAAAGGGGTTTGTCAAACGCCTTGTCCTGGTATGCTCGGTCGTTCTTAGGAAAACACATGGTTAACACCGACTCTGGTGAAACAAACTTCTGCAGGTTTAGCAGTAGTCAAATTGATTAATATTACAGTTATCATGAGTTGGAAATACTGTGAAAATTTAAAACATTGATTAATATAATACTGTGTTACAAACCAAGGCAGCTTAAATCAAATATATATATATAATCAGAGTTATGTACCCCTTGACTACAAAATTGCAGATGGTAGGTCTTATGTTTAGCTTGAAAAAAAGGAAAAAATATTTCAGTTGAAATGCTTCAAGGGATATGTTGCACTAACTCATGTAATGTACTATAGGTAAAGGGATCTATTACACTAATCCATGTTATGTACTATAGGTAAAGGGATCTATTACACTAAACCATGTTATGTACTATAGGTAAAGGGATCTATTGCACTAATCTATGTTATGTACTATAGGTAAAGGGATCTATTACACTAATCTATGTTATGTACTATAGGTAAAGGGATCTATTACACTAATCTATGTTATGTACTATAGGTAAAGGGATCTATTACACTAATCTATGTTATGTACTATAGGTAAAGGGATCTATTACACTAATCTATGTTATTTACTATAGGTAAAGGGATCTATTACACTAATCCATGTTAAGTACTATAGGTAAAGGGATCTATTACACTAATCCATGTTATGTACTATAGGTAAAGTATGAAGGTATTCAGAATAAAAGGCCTATACACCTGTAGTCCTATCAATGTTATCATATGCAAACATCAGGCAAAAATGTTACTTCATTTTCTTGTGAAAAGTTTTACTAATAAAAACCCTTTAAGAATCATGCTCCCCCTTTACCCTGGTTTTTGATTTTGATTTATTGATTTATTTTCATCAACAATAGTAATTAAACAAAAAGGAAAACAGCTTGAAGAGTGATGAAGCCCATGATACACAATAGCATAGCTAGTCGTGGCATCAGGCTTGTCGTCATAGCGTAATCAAGATCTATTTTTATGAGTAATTAGGTTTTATTCTTTTTTTTAAAAATGTAATTTAAGTTTTTTCTTGAAACTGGCCATCTTCTCTATGTTGTTTATAGTATTTAGGAGTTGGTTACAAAAATGGCCTGTTGGTAATCCAGCCTGCGATGGCCTGCACGGGAAGAAGATTGGGGGAGATTTAGACAGAAATTTGAGAATCGAGTTTGGTATATTGTGGTGAATGGCGTCCACATGCAGCTGAGCCAAGCCGAGCCAAGTCAGAGCCGAGCCGAGCCGGGCCGGGCCGCGCCCAGCAGAACAGAGGCGGGGCCTACCCGCTATATAAGCATGAACATTTGAGTTGGAAGGCAGAGCTGTTCTGGGCCTGTTCATTGCATGTTACTTGATCATTTTTGTACAACTTATGAACTAAGCAGAAATATATGTATAAACTCATGCACCGAGTCTTGTACTAGTGGAGGAAAGGTGAAGGTCGCACAAAACCTTTACAATATTGTGCGAGGGATGTAATTACAATAAAATTCATGATGGGCTAAAAGTATAATGTGATATGAATATAGTGAACTGATAGGTAGTATGGATGATGATTTGATATGAGGTTTGTGTGGGTGAGACGGGGCTTTTTATGAATGGTTCTAATCATGCGTTTTTGAAGTGTTAATAAATTTGTAAGATTGGTTGGAGGTGTGTTGCCCCATGCCTCAATGCAGTATAAAAGTTTGGAATTAACCATAGAATTGTATAATGAAAGCAAAGGTTTGTGAGGTAAGTATTCAGATGTGCGGTAGAGTAAGCCTGATAAGGGTCTCAGTTGTAAGTAAATATTTTTAGTAAATATTCGATGTGTTTTTTCCAAGTGAGATTAAAAACGATGAAAATACCTAAGAATTCAGCGTGATCTGTCTGACCAATTGGTTTGTTGAAAATGAAAAAGGAAAGAGTGTTAGCTAGATGAAATTTATTTTGAGGGTTATTTAGTAACATGAAATTAGTCTTATCAAAATTTAACTGAGTTTGCTAGAAGTGCACCAGTTTTGAATAGAAAGAAGTTCGTTATTTAAACAATCTATGTGCTCGTTGATGCTACAGGATTCGAAAAAGAGATTAATGTCATCTGCATAGAGCAAAGGTGTAAAAAGGATGGTAACATGTGTTAAATCATTTATGTATATTAAAAAATGAGTTGGACCAAGGATGGAACCTTGAGGTACACCACATGTTAGATCTAGTATGGAAGATAAATTGTTACCAATAATAGTGTGCTGTTTACATTCGGTTAGATAGCTTTTGATCCAGTTAACTGCGATGTCAAAATTAAGATTGTGGAGTTTTGAGTACAATATGTTATAATCTATTGTGGCAAAGGCTTTACTAAAATCTAGAAAGATGCCAAGAACAAATTTGCCATCGTTAAAAGATTTTAAAACATTGTTAGTTAATTCAATTGATGCATCCTTGGTGCCGCACTTTCTCCTAAAACCATATTGCCCATCGTTAAGCAGTAAATTACTCTCAAGGTATTCCATAATCTGTTTAGTGCTAGGCTCTAGCAAATTATGCTATTGAAGTTAATAGTATAATCATGTATATCAAAGACTGACCAATTATGACTAGCTGACGCTGTTGAAAGGGTCACTTGTAGCACTTTGCACTTTCATGAATAATGATTAATTCATTCAGCATTGGTCTATCCAAACTTCTCTTTTTGTAATACTTTTTGTGATTGTTTGAGTATAGTTACTTAGTTGTATTAACTATAGAATTTTATAATGATTGAATAAATTTATTGATTGAAGCACCAGCATTTCAGTCTGTCGATATTAAGTAATAGTTGTTGGTGTAGAGTCACACAATGGGCAATGCTTGTACGAATTCTAACCGTGTACAGCCTTTAGTTTCTGAGTCAATTAATACAAAATATCTCCCTACACAAAGGGACCAATGGCAAAGTACTCAAAACTTACAACAGCATTGTTACAATGGAAGGTCAGAGGTTGAACTAGAAAGAACTAAAGACTTTCAACAGCAATGTTACAATGGAAGGTCAGAGGTTGAACTAGAAAGAACTAAAGACTTTCAACAGCAATGTTACAATGGAAGGTCAGAGGTTGAACTAGAAAGAACTGGAGACTTCCACTATCATGTCAATGGTAGTATTCCAACTTCACAATAACAAACTCAAAAACATTTTCAACAGCAGGTTTATGATGTCGAATCTCATCCTGCCTCAAGTAAGCCAACGACAGATGGTCATGACCCCAATGACATTCTCATGGTTGTAGAAATGGCAAAGCGAATTGAAGCGGCGCTGAGAAACAATTTTGGTGCAAGTAGACACAACCTCTGTGAGTAAACCCACACATTGTATATTACAGCCAAATTATTACAGTCTGCGAGACAACTGGCAATCACAAACAGGTTGGTCTTTTGACTGACAACTTTAGGACAATCTGTAATATCGAACCTAATTGTACAATCATTGAAAAATATTCTTATGCCTAGTTTGTATTATTTTCATACAAATTTTATTTAGATATCACGCGTAACTTGTGCATACTTGTATGTCTTGTGCATTATGATAGACCACTGCTAGCAGTATCCTCAGCATCTAACATCTAACAAATGATAGCAAAGTATTTCTGCTTTAGAGAGCAAACACTAGGCTAGCTCGAAGTCTGGATGCACAATTTACTTGAGAGTTTAAAATACAAGTTTACAGTCCTCTAAATCATGACAGCCCTCAAGTATCCTAATGTTTTTTTAACACAGGTTTTTATGTTCGACAAAATATAAATTCTTTTTATAACTAAAATGCTATTTCTTACTAGAAGTCAACTTATACAAATAAAAAGCTATAGAAACGCCATATGCTGAAAAATTTTAATCTAACATAATTGCAATGCAGCAGGTCCGAGTCCAACAGTATTTTTGTGTAATGTTATTATAGCAAGAGTTTTATTAGAGTATTTCATGATTCAAAAAGCTGATTTATTATTGGCTACAATTATAATGTGAGTACTGTGTGACCTTTAAAGACATCTGCATATATACTGATGAAAAGTATTTTGTTATAGTACTAACAACTGTGTGCTAGAAATACCTAAACAATACAATTTCTATGCAAGTGTGAGCCGATATAAAACAGTATCATCAACTTGTTTTTGCTATAACAGTACTCAGAGAACACCAACTGATGGAAATGCAGGGACTGAGTGTGTTGATGAAACCTTAGCAAACCTGAGACATATGCTATTGCCTCCTCTCTCTCCTTGACCAAAGCACCAATTTATCCACAATGATTAGAGGTGCTACTAAAAGTGATCATCGAAAGTCAGGGGACTTCCTACCTGACAGTTGCTATGTGTGTGTGATTTCTAAGGGATAATATAATGTAAACATGAGAAAGAACTCCTGCTACCATATTGTACATACAATTAATTCATACTACCATCTAGGAGTATCAATTGGAGCAATACTACTAACACAATGTAGGATGGCCTTACACATAGATTCCCTTGCACAGTAGTAGTATTTCTAGCAGCTACCTAATTGGGTTGCGAGAATGAGCAACACAATGCTTATTTCACTTCATCTGTTTGCTAAGAACAATTTAAACCTTAATTTTGATTTTAGGTGAGCTGTTACAGAATCAAAGTGTAACGTCAAGATTGGGAAGAACTGTTATTGGACATATTCATTCAATTCGAATTAAGCGAAACTACCTTGTTCATGACCTCTATGGAACAAAGTTGGCCCCCATCTGTTAGGCAGCGACTCGTTTATGCATACAGCAGCGTGGCAAGAGATCTTATGATAAGATGATTAATGTATATGAGGAATAAAAGCAAACATTATTAACCCTTGTTGACCCGAATTGCTAGCAAACTTTAATTTAGCGCTGCAATGCATCTAGTTCTGAAAATGAAGATGTCTAGCAACTCAACCAACAGTTGTTACCAAACACAATATTAGTAACGCTAAAATTTGTTCATGCTGTATAACTATATAGCTGAACGGTTATATAGCTGTGTAGCCGTATGGTTGTATAGTTGTATAGCTATATAGGTGTATAATAGCTGTATGGTTGTATAGTTGTATAGCTATATAGGTGTATAATAGCTGTATGGTTGTATTGCTATATAGCTGTAAAGCTACATAGCTGTATGCTATGTAACTGTATAGTTGTATAACAATATAGTTGTATAGCTGTATAGTTGGGTATACTTTACATATGAAAAGTAGGTTCAGATAATGGCTGCTGCTCGACTAAAGCTCTGAGTTTAGTTTTGTGATTACCCAGATGAAAATACAGATGCAAACCCAGTGCGACACTTTACCAGTTTTACAGAGTACACCAGAGCAGAACAAGCAGAACAGAGCCTGTACATAATATATCAGAACAAGCCTGTACATAATATACCAGAACAAACCTGTACATAATAGATCAGAACAGAGCTGTACGTAATATATCAGAACAAACCTGTACATAATATATCAAAACAAACCTGTATATAATATATCAGAACAGACCTGTACATAATATATCAGAACAAACCTGTACATAATATATCAGAACAAAGCTGTACATAATATATCAGAACAAACCTGTACATAATATATCAGAACAAGCCTGTACATAATATACCAGAACAAACCTGTACATAATATATCAGAACAAACCTGTACATAATACATCAGAACAAACCAGTACATAATATATCAGAACCGACCTGTACATAATACATCTGAACAAACCTCCACATAATATATCAGAGTAAGCCCAATAAAATAAATAAGCCTAAAGAAATTCTTAATCTTTTTGCTATATTATTATTTATATTAGCTGTCGTTGTCGATTATTGTAATTCACATTATTCTTGCACATACGCTTTCATTATAGTCTATTATTATACATTCATAATGTTGTAGGTGAAAAAACATGCATAAAATATTAAGTATAGTTTATCATTAGCTTATGCAAGTGTACATGTTTTCTACACCTTATTTTTACTACGATAGTGTGAACAGATTACCCATGAGAATGAAGTAAGTTTTTCCAAAGGATTTGTCCTTCCTTAAACAGGGACAATTCCCAAACAAAAGCCACCACATGTATTGCAAAATACTGTCAGGCCTGAAGCGACTACCAGAAATAACAAATTGAACTAAAACAGAAACTTACTAGTCAAATCACTGAAGTAGCACAAAATATCTAATTATATATAATAGAGGTTTTTCAACACCCACAACCAATATACTCAGTTATCCAGCTCTTAGTGACCTTGGCTCTATACTCAGTGACCTTGGCTTTATACTCGCTGACCTTGGCTCTATACTCGCTGACCTACACTAATCCATGTTATGTACTATAGATAAAGGGATCTATTACACTAATCCATGTTACATACTAGAGGTAAAAGGATCTATTACACTAATCCATGTTGTGTACCATAGGTAAAGCGATCTATTACACTAATCCATGTTATGTACTACAGGTAAAGGGATCTATTACACTAATCCATGTTATGTGCTATAGGTATGTTGAAATGTAGCTACATAAATATTTTGTGTGACCTTGCTGGGTGACTGGCTGGGCGGTCACTATGTCTCAATATCCTTGTTTTTGCTCTTAATTGTTATTGTCAGTACAAGCTAACCTGGCTATTTATATAACGCCTATTTTTAGCTGTCGTTGCTGTCTTGTCTATGCTTCTTTAGTTAGTCAGTCTCTGTCTTGATACGAAACAATAAAGCTGTGTAAATTCTGTGCTCCTAATTCTAACAAGGTAAAGGGATCTATTACAATAATCCATGTTATGTACTTTAGGTAAGGAGATCTATTACACTAATCCATGTGATTTACTATAATAGGTAAAGGATCTATTGTCCTAATCCATGTCATGTTTTGTCAAAGAAATCTATTTAGAGCTAGGCTCTAGCAAGTCATGCTATACAAAGTGGTAGTTGAACACAAAATATTATTGCGATGCAGGTGGACCCGGCTGGATTGACAAGTTGACCCTATTTCCTATTTACTATTAAATGATTAACGGCATAATTAGTCACTAAATGTTGCCCTTTTTTCCTTTTTTTGTTTTATGATGGTTATTGATGAAAAAGTTTTATGTCTACAATGGAATGATCGCCATTAAAGTAATATACATATAATACAATTTATTCTAACAAAATATCCCACCTTTTTTTCGCACATGATGCTGCAGCCGGAGGTAGTTGAAACACTTGAACTTGATGAGTTTCATGTACTACATTGAATACTAAAAATAACTCCGTTACTCACATAATAATAAATCAAAGGTAAAACAATGGTGACTAATTGAAGCTGTTGAAAGGGTCAATTGTTACACTTTGCACTTTCATGAATAGTGATTGATTCCTTCATCATTTGTCTATCCAAACTTGCCCTTTTGTCTGAATACTTTTTGTGATTGTTTGAGTATAGTTACTTAGTTGTATTAACTATAGAATTTTATAATGAATGAATAAATTCATTGATTGAAGCATCCGCATTTCAGTCTGTCGATATTAAGTAATAGTTAATGGTGTGGAGTCACACAATGGGCAATGCTTGTACGAATTCTAACCGTGTACAGCCTTTAGTTTCTGAGTCAGCTAATACAAGACATCTTGCTACACAGAGGGACCAATGGCAAAGTACTCAAAACTTCCAACAGCAATGTTACAATGGAAGGTCAGAGGTTGAACTAGAAAGAACTAAAGACTTTCAACAGCAATGTTACAATGGAAGGTCAGAGGTTGAACTAGAAAGAACTAAAGACTTTCAACAGCAATGTTACAATGGAAGGTCAGAGGTTGAACTAGAAAGAATTGAAGACTTCCAACAGCAATGTTACAATAGAAGGTCAGAGGTTGAACTAGAACGAACTAAAGACTTTCAACAGCAATGTTACAATGGAAGGACAAAGGTTGAACTAGAAAGAACTGAAGACTTTCAACAGCAATGTTACAATGGAAGGTCAAAGGTTGAACTAGAAAGAACTGAAGACTTCCAACAGCAATGCTATAATGGAAGGTCAGAGGTTGAACTAGAAAGAACTGAAGACTTCCAACAGCAATGCTATAATGGAAGGTCAGAGGTTGAACTAGAAAGAACTGAAGACTTCCAACAGCAATGTTACAATGGAAGGTCAGAGGTTGAACTAGAAAGAACTGAAGACTTTCAACAGCAATGCTATAATGGAAGGTCAGAGGTTGAACTAGAAAAAACTGAAGACTTCCAACAGCAATGTTACAATGGAAGGTCAGAGGTTGACCTAGAAAGAACTGAAGACTTCCACTATCATGTTAATGGTAGTATTCCAATTTCACAAACACAAACCCAAAAAGATTTTGAACAGCAGGTTTATGATGTTGAATCTCGTCCCGCCTCAAGGAAGCCAACGACAGATGGCCATGACCCCAATGACATTCTCATGGTTGTCGGAATGGCAAAGCGAATTGAAGCGGCGCTGAGAAACAATTTTGGTGCAAGTGGACACAACCTCTGTGAGTAAACTACACATTGTATTACAGCCAAATTATTACAGTCTATGAGGCAACTGGCAATCACAAACAGGTTGGTCTTTGAACCGACAACTCTACTGCAATCTGTAATCTCGAACCTAATTGGATGATCATTGAAAAATATTCTAATGCCTAGTTTGTATTATTTTCATACAAATTTTATTTAAATATCACGCGTAACTTGTACATACTTGTATGTCTTGTGCATTATGGTAGACAATTTCTAGCAGTTCCCCTAGCAGCTAGCAGCTAGTGAATGATAGGGAAACATTATCGCTTTAGAAAGTAAACACTAGGCTAGCTCGAGGTCTGGATGCACAATTTACTTGTAAATTTGTAATACAAGTTTACAGTCCTCTACATCATGACAGCCCTCAAGTATCCTAATGTTTTTTTAACACAGGGTTTTATGTTCGACAAAATATAAATTCTTTTTATAACTAAAATGCTATTTCTTACTAGAAGTCAACTTATACAAATAAAAAGCCATAGAAACGCCATATGCTGAAAAATGTTAATCTAACATAATTGCAATGCAGCAGGTCCGAGTCCAACAGTATTTTTGTGTAATGTTATTATAGCAAGAGTTTTATTAGAGTATTTCATGATTCAAAAAGCTGATTTATTATTGGCTACAATTATAATGTGAGTACTGTGTGACCTTTAAAGACATCGACATATATACTGATGAAAAGTGTTTTGTTATATAGTACTAACAACTGTGTGCTAGAAATATCTAAACAATACAATTTCTATGCAAGTGTGAGCCGATATAAAACAGTATCATCAACTCACTCTTGCTATAACAGTACTCAAAGAACACCAACTGATGGAAATGCAGTGACTGAGTGTGTTGATGAAACCTTAGCAAACCTGAGACATATGCTATTGCCTCCTCTCTCTCCTTGACCAAAGCACCAATTTATCCACAATGATTAGAGGTGCTACTAAAGTGAACATCGAAAGCCAGAGGGCTTCATACCTGACAGTTGCTATGCGTGTGTAAAATTTCTAAGGGATAATATACTGTAATGTAAATATGAGAAAGAACTCCTGCCACCATATTGTACATACAACTAATTCATACTACCATCTAGGAGTATCAATTGGAGCAATACTACTAGCACAATGTAGGATGGTCTTACGCATAGATTCCCTTGCACAATTGTAGTATTTCTAGAAGCTGCTTAATTGGTTTGCAAGAATGAGCAACACCGTTAGTTGTTTTAGTTATTTTACTAGTCGTTATTTTACTAGTCGTTTATTTTTTAGTCGTTTGCTAAAAACAATTTAAACATTTCTTTTAATTTTAGGTGAGCTGTTAAGGAATCAAAGTGTAAAGGCAAGATTGGGAAGAGCTGTTATTGGACAAATTCATTCAATTCGAGTTCAGCGAAACCACCTTGTTCATGACCTATATGGAACTAAGTTGGCTACATTTGTTAGACAACAACTCGTTTATGCATACAACAGCGTAGCAAGAGATCTTATGATAAGATGATTAATGTATACGGTGAAAAGAAACAAACCTTATTAACCCTTGTTGACCCGAACTGCTAGCAAACTTTAATTTAGCGCTGCAATGCATACATCTAGTTCTGAAAATGAAGATGTCTAGCAACTCAACCAACAGTTGTTACCAAACACAATATTAGTAACGCTAAAATTTGTTTATGCTGTATAACTATATAGCTGAACGGTTATATAGCTGTGTAGCCGTATGGTTGTATAGTTGTATAGCTATATAGGTGTATAATAGCTGTATGGTTGTATAGTTGTATAGCTATATAGGTGTATAATAGCTGTATGGTTGTATTGCTGTATAGCTGTAAAGCTGCATAGCTGTATGCTATGTAACTGTATAGTTGTATAACAATATAGTTGTATAGCTGTATAGCTGGGTATACTTTATATATGAAAAGTAGGTTCAGATAATGGCTGCTGCTCGACTAAAGCTCTGAGTTTGGTTTTGTGATTACCCAGATGAAAAAACAGATGCAAACCCAGAGCGACACTTTACCAGTTTTACAGAGTACACCAGAGCAGAACAAGCAGAACAGAGCTTGTACATAATATATCAGAACAAACCTGTACATAATATATCAGAACAAACCTGTACATAATACATCTGAACAAACCTGTACATAATATATCAGTGTAAGTCCAATAAAATAAATAAGCCTAAAAAAAATTAATTTTTTCGCTATATTATTATTTATATTAGCTGTCGTTGTCGATTATTGTAATTCACATTATTCTTGCTCATATGCTTTCATTATAGTCTATTATTATACATTCATAATGTTGTAGGTGAAAAAACATGCATAAAATATTAAGTATAGTTTATCATTAGCTTATGCAAGTGTTCATGTTTTCTACACCTTATTTTTACTACGATTGTGTGAACAGATTACCCATGAGAATGAAGTAAGTTTGTCCAAGGGATTTGTCCTTCCTTAAACAGGGACAATTCCCAAACAACAGCCACCACATATTAATATCAACAAACATTATTTTTATGCAAAATACTGTCAGGCCTGAAGCAACTACCAGAAATAACAAATTAAACTAAAACAGAACCTTACTAGTCAAATCATTGAAGTAGCACAAAATATTTAATTATAAATAATAGAGGTTTTTCAACACTCACAACCAATATACTCAGTTATCCAGCTTTGAGTGACCTTGGCTCTATACTCGCTGACCTTGGCTCTAAACTCGCTGACCTACACTAATCCATGTTATGTACTATAGGTAAAGGGATCTATTACACTAATCCTTGTTATGTACTATAGGTAAAGGGATCTATTACACTAATCCATGTTATGTATTATAGGTAAAGGGATCTATTGCACTAATCCATGTTATGTACTACAGGTAAAGGGATCTATTACACTAATCCATGTTATGTATTATAGACAAAAGAATCTATTAGACTAATCCATGTTATGTACTATAGGTAAAGGGATCTATTACACTAATCCAGGTTATGTACTATAGGTAAAGGAATCTATTACACTAATCCATGTTATGTACTATAGGTAAAGGGATCTATTGCACTAATCCATGTTATGTACTATAGGTAAAGGGATCTATTACACTAATCTATGTTATGTATTATAGGTAAAGGGATCTATTGCACTAATCCATGTTATGTACTACAGGTAAAGGGATCTATTACACTAATCCATGTTATGTACTATAAGTGAAGGGATCTATTACACTAATCCATGTTATGTATTATAGGTAAAGGGATCTATTGCACTAATCCATGTTATGTACTACAGGTAAAGGGATCTATTACACTAACCCATGTTATGTACTATAGGTGAAGGGATCTATTACACTAATCCATGTTATGTATTATAGGTAAAGGGATCTATTGCACTAATCCATGTTATGTACTACAGGTAAAGGGATCTATTACACTAATCCATGTTATGTACTATAGGTGAAGGGATCTATTACACTAATCCATGTTATGTATTATAGGTAAAGGGATCTATTGCACTAATCCATGTTATGTACTACAGGTAAAGGGATCTATTACACTAATCCATGTTATGTACTATAGGTGAAGGGATCTATTACACTAATCCATGTTATGTATTATAGGTAAAAAGATCTATTACACTAATCCATGTTATGTACTATAGGTGAAGGGATCAATCACACTAATCCATGTTATGTACTATAGGTAAAGGGATCTATTACACGATACCATGTTATGGACTATAGGTAAAGGGGTCTATTACACTAATCCATGTTATGTATTATAGGTAAAGGGATCTATTACACTAATTCGTGTCATGTTGTCCCAAAGAGATCTATTTAGTTCTAAGCTTCAGCAAATCATGCTATTGAAATTGGTAGTTAAACAAAATGTATATTATTGTGATGCAGGTGGACCCGGTTGGATTGACAAGTTGACTCTAATTCCTATTTACTATGAAATGATTAAAGACACAATTAGTCGCTAGCTGTTGCCTTTTTTCCTTTTTTGTTTTATGATTGGGACATTTATGATGGGGGCATCTTACATTACGACATAAGTTGAAAAGATTTTATGTCTAGAATGAAATGATCGCCATTAAAGTAATATATATATAACATAATTTATTCTACCGATTTATCACACCTTTTCTTTGCACATAAGGCTGCAGCCGGAGGTACTTATAACACATGAATTTGATGAGTTTCATGTACTACATTTGATACTAAAAATAACTCTGTTACTCACATTATCTAAGATAAAACAATGATGACTAATTGAAGCAGTTAAAAGGGTCACTTGTAGCACTTTGCAGTTTCATGAATAGTGATGATTCTTTCATCATTAGTCTATCCAAACTTTTCTTTTTGTCGGAATAGTTTTTGTGATTGTTTGAGTACAGTTACTTAGTTGTATTAACTATAGAATTTGACAATGATTGAATAAATTCATTGATTTTAGCACCGGCATTTCAGTCCGTCAATATTAAGTAATAGCTGTTGGTGTGGAGTCGCACAATGGGCAATGCTTGTACGAATTCTAATCATGTACAGCCTTTAGTTTCTGAGTCAATTCATACAAGACATCTTCCTACACAGAAAGCGCAACATCCAAGCACTCAAAACTTCCAACAGCAATGTTACAATGGAAGGTCAGAGGTTGAACTAGAAAGAACTGAAGACTTTCAAAAGCAACGTTATAATGGAAGGTCAGAGGTTGAACTAGAAAGAACTGAAGACTTCCACTATTATGCCAATGGTAGTCGTTCAACTTCACAAAAACAAACTCAAAAACATTTTCAACAGCAGGTTTATGATGTCAAATCTCGTCCTGCCTCAAGAAAGCCAACGACAGATGGCCATGACCCCAATGACATTCTCATGGTTGTAAGAATGGCAAATCAAATTGAAGCGGCGCTGAGAAACAATTTTGGAGCAAGTGGAAACAACCTCTGTGAGTAAACTACATATTGTATTATAGCCAAATTATTACAATCTGCAAGACAACTGACAATCACAAACAGGTTGGTCTTTGAACCAACTATTTTACTGCAATCTGTAATCTCAATCTAATTGGACAATCATTGAAAAATATTCTAACGTTAAATAATTCTACACATGATCAACTCACTTTTGCCATGACAGTATTTGTACAAGTCGCACTGATAGAAATGTAATGAGTGTGTTGATGAAATCCTGGCAAACCTAAGGCATATGCTATTGCCTACTCTCTCCCCTCTACCAATGCACCAACCAATCCACATTGATTAGAGGTACTACGAAAGTGAACATCGAAAGCCAGATGGCTTCATACCTGACAGTTGCTATGTGTGTGTGCGCGTGTGCGCGCGCGTGTGCGCGCGCGTGTGCGCGTGCGTGCGTGGGTGTGCGTGTGTGTGTGTGACTTCTAATGAATAAGACAATGTAAACAAGAGAAAGAACTCCTTCTACCATATTGTACATACAACTAATTCATACTACCATCTAGGAGTATCAATTGGAGCAATATTACTAGCACAATGTAGGATGGCCTTACGCATAGATTCCCTGGCACGGTGGTAGTAATCCTAGCAGCTGCCTAATGTGATAGCAAGAATGAGCAACACAGTTGTTGATTTACTCCATCAGTTTGCTAAAAACAATTAAAACCTTCATTTTGATTTTAGTTGAGCTGCTAACGGGTCCTAATAATGGGCATGTAAAGGCAAGATTGGGAAGATCTGTTATGAGCCAAATTCATACAATTCGAGTTCAGCGAAACGACCTTGTTCATGACCTCAATGAAAGCAGGTTGCATCCATTTACCAGGCAGCAACTCATTTATGCGTACAACAGCGTAGCAAGAGATCTTATGATAAGATGATTAATGTATATGGCGAGGAAAGAATCAGAAAACTGTATTAACCTTATTGACCCGTATTATTGGCAAACTTTAATTTACATGTACCTCTGTAACATGTACTTCTGCAACATGTAGCTCTGCAACATGTACCTCTGCAACATGTACCTCTGCAACATGTACCTCTGCAACATGTAGCTCTGCAACATGTAGCTCTGCAACATGTAGCTCTGCAACATGTACCTCTGCAACATGTACCTCTGCAACATGTACCTCTGCAACATGTACCTCTGCAACATGTACCTCTGCAACATGTACCTCTGCAACATGTACCTCTGCAACATGTACCTCTGCAACATGTACCTCTGCAACATGTAGCTCTAAAAATGAGTATTTCTAGCTAATCAACCAGCAGTTGCATCCAAATGCAATATTTGTAATGTCAAAGTAAATTCTTGCTAAACAGTTGCATAGCTGCATAGCTATACAGCTATATGGCTGTATGGTAGTATAGCTGCATATAGCTGTATAGCTTCACGGTTGTATACCTGTATAGCTATAAGTTGTATAGCTATATACAACAGTATGATTGTATATAACTGATATATAAACTGGTAGAGCTGCATGCTCTACCAATTTTACAGAGTACACCAGAACAGACCTGTACATAATATATCAGATCAAACCTGTACATAATATATCAGAACAAACCTGTACATAATATATCAGAACAATCCTGTACATAATATATCAGAACAGACCTGTATATAATATATCAGAACAAACCTGTACATAATAAACCAGAACAGACCTGTACATAATATATCAGAACAAGCCTGTACATAATATATCAGAACAATCCTGTACATAATATACTAGAACAAACCTGTTCATAATATATCCGAAAAAACTTGTACATAATATATCAGAACAAACCTGTACATAATATATCAGAACAATCCTAAACATAATATATCAAAACAGACCTGTACATAATGTATCAGAACAGACCTGTACATAGTATACCGCAACAAGCCTGTACATAATATACTAGAACAAACCTGTACATAATATATCCGAACAAACTTGTACATAGTATATCAGAACAAACCTGTACATAATATATCAGAACAAACCTGTACATAATATATCAGAACCAACCTGTACATAACATACCAGAACAAACCTGTACATAATATATCAGAACAAGCCTGTACCGAATATATCAGAACAAATCTGTACGTAATATATCAGAACAGACCTGTACATAATATACCAGAACAAACCTGTACATAATATATCAGAACAGGCCTGTACATAACATACCAGAACAAATCTGTACGTAATATATCAGAACAGACCTGGACATAATATACCAGAACAAACCTGTACGTAATATATCAGAACAGATCTGTACATATTATACCGGGACAAACCTGTACATAATATATCAAAACAGACCTGTGCATAATATATCAGAACAGACCTGTACGTAATACATCAGAACAAACCTGTACATAATATATCAGAACAAACCTGTACATAATATATCAGAACAGACATGTACATAATATACCGCAACAAGCCTGTACATAATATACTAGAACAAACTTGTACATAATATATCAGAACAAACTTGTACATAATATATCAGAACAAACCTGTACATAATATATCAGAACAAACCTGTACATAATATACCAGAACAGACCTGTACATAATATATCAGAACAAGCCTGGACATAATATATCAGAACAATCCTGTACATAATATACCAGAACAGACCTGTACATAATATATCAGAACAAACCTGTACATCATATATCAGAACAGCTCTGTACATAATATACCGGAACAAACCTGTAAATAATATATCAAAACAGACCTGTGCATAATATATCAGAACGGACCTGTACGTAATACATCAGAACAAACCTGTACATAATATATCAGAACAAACCTGTACACAATATATCAGAACAGACCTGTACATAATATACCGCAACAAGCCTGTACATAATATACTAGAACAAACCTGTACATAATATATCAGAACAAACTTGTACATAATATATCAGAACAAACCTGTACATAATATACCAGAACAAACCTGTACATAATATACCAGAACAAACCTGTACATAATATACCAGAACAAACCTGTACATAATATACCAGAACAAACCTGTACATAATATACCAGAATAAACCTGTACATAATGTACCAGAACAAACCTGTACATAATAGATCCGTTTATGTACTATTTCATGTTTTCTACAACTCATTCTTACTACTTGGCTATAGTGTGAACACCCACGAGAATGGAACAAGTTGGTCCTGGGGATTTGTCCTTCCTTAAACAGAGACAATTCCCAAACAACAGCCACCATTTGTATTAATATCAACAAACATTATTTTTATGCAAAATACTGTCAGACCTGAAGCGACTACCAAAAATAACAAATTGAACTAAGACAGAAACTTACTAGTCAAATCACTGAAGTAGCACAAAATATTTAATCATAAATAATAGAGGTTTTTCAACACTCACAACCAATAATATTGGTTGTGAGTGTTATTGTGATACTCAGTGATAACTGAGTATATTATACTCAGTTATCCAGCTTTGAGTGACCTTGGCTCTATACTCAGTGACCTTGGCTCTATACTCGCTGACCTCGGTTTATACTTATGAACCTTTTTATCCTCATTGACCTTCAATCTATACTTGTTCATATTACTTCCATACGCTTTGATTTTTGTTTATACACTGGAGCTTTGGTTCTATACTTAGTGACTTGTTCTCTACTTAATGACCCTAGCTCTGAACTCATTGACCACGGATTGAAATTTGCTCACATTGGTACTATACTTATCAGGTTTAGTTGTTCACTCGGTGAATTTTATTCTAACTTTATTGACCTTGGTTCTATAACTGTTGACCTTGGTTTCATAATCAGTGACCTTGGTTCTATATTAAGTGACATTTCCTTTATTGTCAGCCCTTGGTAGTATCTAAGATTTTAATGAATCTGGTCACTCAATGGTATAAGGTTGTTCATCAAGCTTTGTCATGTTAATTAAGAAGTATTCAAGTAAAATGTACTATCAGCTTATACTATTACTGTCACAACTATCAGCTTATACTATTACTGTCACAACTATCAATTTATACTATTACTGTCACAACTATCAGCTTATACTATTACTGTCACAACTATCAATTTATACTATTACTGTCACAACTATCAGCTTATACTAGTACTGTCACAACTATCAATTTATACTATTACTGTCACAACTATCAGCTTATACTATTACTGTCACAACTATCAATTTATACTATTACTGTCACAACTATCAATTTATACTATTACTGTCACAACTATCAATTTATACTATTACTGTCACAACTATCAATTTATACTATTACTGTCACAACTATCAATTTATACTATTACTGTCACAACTATCAATTTATACTAGTACTGTCACAACTATCAATTTATACTAGTACTGTCACAACTATCAATTTATACTATTACTGTCACAACTATCAATTTATACTATTACTGTCACAACTATCAGCTTATACTATTACTGTCACAACTATCAATTTATACTATTACTGTCACAACTATCAATTTATACTAGTACTGTCACAACTATCAATTTATACTAGTACTGTCACAACTATCAATTTATACTATTACTGTCACAACTATCAATTTATACTATTACTGTCACAACTATCAGCTTATACTATTACTGTCACAACTATCAATTTATACTATTACTGTCACAACTATCAGCTTATACTATTACTGTCACAACTATCAGCTTATACTAGTACTGTCACAACTATCAATTTATACTATTACTGTCACAACTATCAATTTATACTATTACTGTCACAACTATCAGCTTATACTATTACTGTCACAACTATCAATTTATACTATTACTGTCACAACTATCAATTTATACTATTACTGTCACAACTATCAATTTATACTATTACTGTCACAACTATCAATTTATACTATTACTGTCACAACTATCAATTTATACTATTACTGTCACAACTATCAATTTATACTAGTACTGTCACAACTATCAATTTATACTAGTACTGTCACAAATATCAATTTATACTATTACTGTCACAACTATCAATTTATACTATTACTGTCACAACTATCAGCTTATACTATTACTGTCACAACTATCAATTTATACTATTACTGTCACAACTATCAATTTATACTAGTACTGTCACAACTATCAATTTATACTAGTACTGTCACAACTATCAATTTATACTATTACTGTCACAACTATCAATTTATACTATTACTGTCACAACTATCAGCTTATACTATTACTGTCACAACTATCAATTTATACTATTACTGTCACAACTATCAGCTTATACTATTACTGTCACAACTATCAACTTATGCTAGTACTGTCACAACTATCAACCTATACTAGTAATGTCGCAACTATCAGCTAATGCTAGTACTGTTACAACTATCAGCTAATGCTAGTACTGCTACAACTATCAGCTTATACTAGTACTGTCACAGCTATCAACTTATACTAGTACTGTCACAACTATCAGCTTATACTATTACTGTCACAACATCAGCTTATAATAGTACTGTCACAGCTATCAGCTTATGCTAGTTGGCAACACTTGCTTGTAAAATGATTTCATTACTAACATGTGGCGACTGAGTGAAATGCTCAAGGTTCATAGTACAGCTTTTAAGAAAACTCTTTGACAAAAGTTTTGGTTATCACAAAGCATCAGTTTTTGCAAAGCTTGTGTACAATTACTAGAAAGAGAGCAGTTGTCAGCAGCCTACCAACAAGGAAATAAACAGTACGTTGCTATCAGAATATGACACCCTTACCTAACTGAATAAAAGATATGAAGCGTGTATAGTCTAGCGTTACGACTGCACTTTTTGGCAAACAATTCGGATAGGTTGGCTCAGATAACTTTAGTAAACATAGTAATAGTTAGGTCAAAGCCTTAAAAAGTTGCCTAATGGATAAATGCCAGTAAGCTGAGCAGAGCAGCGCTAGCAGTCTAAGCGATGGGATGCTTTGAGAGTAAACCAGGAAAGGATTATGTCGATTATGGACCACAAGCTGTACAGAGATATGGCAATAGCCAAACGGTTCAGCAGACGCCCGTAGTAAGCTCAGTACAGACAGCTGGAAGAGGTGAAACATCGAACAACTCGGGGCAACGAGCAGGTGTACGCAAGTCTTATCCAGAAAACGACTTTGAGTTGATTATTACACTAAGCGTAGAAATAGAAGGCATTTTAAAGAAGAAGTATGAAGCAACTGGCAAAGGACTAGGTAAGTAGCCACTAGTTATGAGCCTACAGCTCTGATGTTTTAGTTGTGTCTATAATTATCTCTTACTATTATCATATCATTATTATTATACTTTGCAGTCCTTTGCAAAAAGTAACATACTAAGGGTAATACAAAGCAACTATTGAACATTTGACTTGTAATACTTAGTAGCTATTTCCACCAGTTGCATCGGTGCAAGATTGATGTTGCACTAACGATGTCCAAGCACCAAGGAACACAATCCTCATGTGTGAGCTACTTGCACTCAACTATTCAAAGAGATCTGCAGGACGCAATCACGCTGGAGCAATTGCATCTAGCAGGAGTGATGTATTAGAACTGCATTGCGCCATCGTATTACAATTTGCATTGCAAGTTGTAATTCTGCAGCGCATTACAGCTTTATAACGCGCAGGAGGCATTCACTACTACAGCAACTGGGCTCCTACTGTAAATTGGCCACAGCGATGCACTGTACATTTATTTCCGTGACACATTTCCTGAAACCCAGCATTTCATGCATTCGTAAATGTGCATTCTTGAAAACTTAAAACTGCATGTATACTGCGGCTGAGCAATAGTGTTGATACTGATGATAGTGTTGGTAGTTGATACTGCAGATCAACTGACACTGCTGGTTTTTTAAGCATCTGTACTTCATTGCACAAAATTGTCGGATGCTATGTTTAGCAAGCCCATGAAATTGCCCTCCAACTCCAATATCATTTTGAAATAAGGAGTCAGACATTATCATTATTCTAATCAACGAGAATGTAGTTATTGTATTGTATTCTCATTAACGTTATACATGTATATTAAAACCATAATAGTTTTCCATTTAAATCATAAACAAGTACAGCATACTAATTGTGGTGCCAAAGTCAACTCAATACTTGATTCTGTTATGCTTTTCATGACGAAGTGCGGTGCATGTTTGCAGTAATGCAAAAGTTCCTCCTGCATCTAGCCCTTCAGAACTCGCACTAGCAACATTACTACTGCATTTAGCACTGCACAATGTGCAGTAGGCAATACTACTCCTATACTATAAATAGTTGTCCTGTGTGTATACTGCGTACTTTACAATAGTAAAAGTATGCAATGCAATTATACTGCATGGCTGTGACATGCTTACTACTGCACTAGTAATGCAACTACCCAGATATCCAGGCCAAAATTTATTGCAACTGCAATGCATTTTACATACTGCTCACAACCCTGGTATTTAGTCTGCAGGCACTTACTATCATATAAACGCGTGTGACCAGTGATATCCACATTTGATTTAGGGGAGCTCATCAACAGTGTACAGCATCGGTTGGATAAGGACTTGGTTAGGCGACTGAGAGCTATAAACGCAGTGCGCAACACACTCGCTCACCAGGGAAAACCACCACCCAGCACAAATAAATATAAAGCAAATTATGAAGCCGTTATCAGGCGGCTTTAAGTGCTGCCAATTGAAGGCATTGCGTATAGAGACCAGGATATGATGATGTAATCACACCAAGTCTCAACTTTTGCTTTTTAAATGCATTTTGTTAAAATACCAAAGGATTGAGTGTAGTTCTCTGCCGCACCAACAGCATAAACAATCTTGAGTCCTAACAATTTTATGGATTTCTTAGCTACGGTGTTATTTGCTAGTTATACAGATAACCTTGATTTCACGAGTTGATCTGTTTGTATATTCTAAACTTATGAAATATTTCTTCTCACCATTTCAGTATAACTAATATTTACCATCAGTTGAGTCTGAGCTACAGGTTGCTGTACCTTAAAGCAGAGATGACGAGCTCCAGTTTGAATAAGTTATGTTTAATGTAGAACATCTGACCAGCTAAATAGGATATTGACCAGTGATCTACTGAAATGTTGCTCAGTTAAATGCACAACTTCATATCTGTAATTGTTGAAACTAGCTTACCTGGATTAGACCATTTCATGGTCACCTATATTGTTTTATTACTCATCCTATTGTCCTTTTATCTTGCTATAAGTAGCTGACTCACACGTCAGCGCGAATATAATCCTCACTATATGCTTGTATATACTGTATACAAGCTAGCTATACTTGGCACAGATTGGGAATGATTGAATGAAAGGTAATTAATATTCTTCATCCATCAGCTTATGCATTTGTGTAAGTCACTTAGCATCATGCATTGTCATACTGGGCTGTCAACTGCAGATAGTTGGGTTACAACTTCCAAATCCTAGCAGTGTGTACTAAATCTGTAACCATACTCTAAGCGCAGTATTAGGAATATGATCATAGTACGTGTTAAAATGCTTGTCTATTAGATCTGCGTACTTAGATACTATTTATACTGAGAATAGTACATGCTAGTTGGGGTACAAAGGTATTTATGCGCAAACAAGGCAGCAAATGTCGTTCATTTGGGCCAATTGAGTATAGAGGGGAACAGGTACAGCATACATATTAATTAATAGGGAAGAACAGCTGGACACAAAAAGTTTGTATCATGTTTGTACAAAAACTTGGTAGAACCAATGAATATAAGCTGATCATTGTGCTCTATATAGGAATAGTTTTGCGGGTCACGTACAAAGCAATTGACAGACCACTTATATACCGGGCACTCGAATAGAATACATTCCTTAGTTGAGCTATACCCGTAATTGTTGTTATCGTAAGCACGTACAGTGGGACTCCCGGTGATAGGAAATATTGATTGGATACAGCTGGAGAAGATAAAAGATCTCTTCGTAAGCTTTTTATCAGCGACATTTGTTTAAAAGCCGAGGATGAACACAACCTACACGCCTGTGGTATCTAGCAATCGGCCATCCAATCCATCTTCAGTTCTCATCTTTTATTAGCAACTGATACACTGGCAATCCAAACGCGGTGAGAAATCGTCATGTGTAACGACTATAAGCATAGTTATCACAAGCTGCAGTGAGGCGTTACCGGTGCAGATGGTAACACACTTGAATGGAAATCTCAATGTCAGAGTTTGAATCCGATGTATGGCCAATCTTTTTCCTACCAATCATGGATTAAGACAAATGGACAGTTATTACAGAAGAGAAAGTTATATCCGGTAATAATTGATCTGCAGGTGTTTGTTAAAATGCTTATTATAAGATTGACTAAAGAATCATGATGGAATTCAGCCATCCTGCACACAGAGACAGTAACGCAAAGCAAGCTACTGAGATGTAGTACGCCTCCAGTCGATGTTCAACTCCAGACGGTTTCATATATCTAGCTAGAATATGGTGATGGATTTATTATGAATCTTTTTTTTTATAAAGAAACACGAAGTCTATAAAATCATATAATATAAGATATAAAGAGAACGGCGAATGATGAATGATGATATATACAAATGCACAGCAAAGACAGAAATTAGAATAAAAATGGGAGCATTAGTTGTGTATACAGGTGGTCAGTGTTCAACTGGTCAGCGCTCAACTGGTCAGCGCTCAGCTGGTTTGACATATCACTTTAGTTTTTGAGTCATATTTAAACTTGTTGGTCTTGAACATATCACACTTGTAGAACTTGGAGAGGTCACGAATGTTAAGCTGTTTGGCCTGCAAACAGTCAGTAAAATGTTTACATGACACATATGAAGAGCTTCATGAGGAGTTGGAGTTGTGTGCAAGTGGCGTTACAGTGCAAATTGAGTGTTTCTATGGATATTCACATGATGCGGATTGACTCTGACACTTTGTTGAAGAAAGGTAAGGAATTGCACGCTATAAGTTAATAATTAGCGACGCAAACAAGTGAAACTCGATCGAAAAAGGATGACAGAAGTATTGAAAGTGTTTACAATTGAATAGCCGGTGCGATATTATTATATTATAAATATTATATATAATATGCATCATTCGCAAGCATGGAACATTCGATAAAGATATGTGAATAGCAAAACTCGTTTAACTTGCACATTTTTGCCGATTCCATGATGTGGATCTCTTGCGGATTGAGTCAAACTTGCGCTTCATGGAAACAGTGATTGAGGTTAACCGGGCATCATGTTAACACTACAGCCAAAACGTTCATCGAACAACAACTTAGTAATTCTAGCACTGGCAATAAAGAGAGCTAAACACCTTTGATAGCAAGCAAATAGGGTGACAATCCTCCATAAATGCTCCGACCATAGATTCTAAGCTGTGAAGACATCATTAAGGCATTTAAAACAAGCAACTACATGTATATGTATGTCTATGTACATGTATGTCTATGTACATATGTCTACGTACATGTATGTCTATGTATATCTATGTACATGTATGTATATGTACATGTATATGTATGTCTATGTACATGTCTATGTACATGTATGTACCATTTAGCAATAAATGTAAAACAGCTGTTGTCATTGCTGATGCTTTGATGAAGTTCCGAAAAAAAAGGTTTAGAAAGGGCAGCAATGGAATTGTGAAAACTCAAAGAAGGTATCTTATAATTACTAGTCATTGCTAAGGAGGTTAGTCAATAGGCTCACTGAGATCTACAAAATACAAGGAATGATAACTCACCCTTTCCGAAAAATCTTTCTCTGAAACTTCGACAAGGTCTTGCTCATGACCATATTTGGTGGCATAAAATGATTTCTGATCGAGTATAAGCTGTTTGAGAATGAAGAGTAGCAGCGAGTGAGAGTCTTTGTTGTATGTCAGGTAGCGACTGAATGTCTGCAGGGAACAAAATCAATGATAGGGTACAGAGACAAATAAACATCTTAAAATTTAGCATTAAAACTGTTATATAATGCTGCCGGATATAAAAACTTGCTGAGAACTTGATGAGATATAGATCAGGATATGGGCAGCCGTTAAACAGCAAAACAGACAAGTGATTCTTCAAACTATCATTGAACAAAAGTGTTGTGTGTCGTTCTTTAACCTCCCATAAGCGATTCTTTATAAACCAAACTAACATGGTAGATCATACAGACAGTAGAGTCAATGGAGGAACCAGACAGAAGAAGCTGATCTGGTGTCCACTTTCATTAAAGCCAGGCTAAAACCTTTAGGATACTCAAATAGATCAGACTACTTCATAAACATCTTTTGAATACTTACAAAAATAACAAAGTGATTATAAAAAACTATTTTCATTTGCGTCATTCTAATTCTGACAAACAGCACACGACACCAAAATGAAACTTCATATATCCTATGAAGTGAATTATAAAAATGCTGAATCAATCACGTGGTTTCCATGCTTTGAATGAATTCGGAGTTGACCTATGCCAAGGAATTCGCACCCTACCATTTCAGATTCGAAGTTGCGCTTTACCGATTTGTCCAAGACTAGTGATGTACTCCCCAAACCAGAATTTGTTACAGTACACTCGCTTTCGAGTCACGGTCACTTTTCAATTCACGTTTCATACACTCATTGCACTAACTCAGCCAGGACACCTAATAAAATGTTTCTTTTTGTTTTCCTTATTGCTGCCCTCTATATAACAATAGAGCAACAGAATTTACTACTTGCTATACAGTTATTACTTCAGAGGTCACATGATTGATAATCGCCTAAAAAAGCTTTTTCTATACTAGAAGAGTTAAGTTAAGAGTTAAGCCTAGGAAGAGGTGCAGTGCAATCTATAAGTGCAATGGGAAATCTATACAATCGGAAGGTTCAGTTATTTAATAGATAAGATGATAAAATAAATAAAAAGGTAATTATCTCATCATTGTCGTACGAGCAACCTATAGTTAGCAATAGTAGTTAGGATATACCCGCACGATAGTGTGATGAAATGCCCTGAATGTTTTACTTCCACTGGAGAGAGCTCTGCTGGGTATTATTATTAACCCATTCGCAGTGAGAGTTTCTGTGAGAATCGAATAGCAGTCTCACTGCGAATGCCTTCACACAAATTTTACAAAATGACGTCGAATCCATTCAGATTTTACCGGTTCTATGATTTGGAGTGGAAAAAACTCTGAATCCATTCCAAGCACGGAAACCTAGTAATTGTGTAATATGAGCTTTTCTACATCTGTTATCTGCGATGTACATGCAGATTGCAGCTTGACAAAGAAAATCAAGTGTTTTTGTTGCTGAGTGCTAAATCAGCTAGCGGGCTTCAGGCAAGCTAAAGCTGCTAAACGCATGACATTAAAGTGAAACTTGATAGTATCAGTTCAAACAAACAAGAGTTTTGTATCAAACAAAGAGTTCCTTTGGATGCTAACTAACAAGTATATGATAACAAATACATTGCCTCATTCTTCCTCTGAAACTAAAACGAGCCATTGCCACAACATTATGCATTGCAAAACACCCTATGCAATGATGCTACCATGGGTACCGTCATTCATGGGTCAGGCGAATTTAGTAACCAGCTAAGAAGAGCATTCTTGCAAGCTTTGAAATAACAGATATCAAAAGGAATACTTGGCCATTTTATATAGAAGACTGAGGAGACTGACTGTCCTACCTTAGTCTAGGGGGAGATAACTCTATGGTCCTACCTTAGTCATTGCTTTCATAATGCTGAACTTCTGAGTGGAGATGAAGCTCTCAAGCATCAGTCTAATGGCCATGTTTACATCATCATGGTTGACAGATTCCCTCAGATGGAGACGCGCGTGGGCCTCTGCCATTCGTATCACAGACTCTATGTGTCGGACAGTAATAGGAATGCTGCCTGTCGACTGTAAGTATTTGAAACCGCTGAAAGTTCACTTCCCTCAAGTATGTGTGATCTACCTTAACCTCACCGCTGTAGGTCTGCAACTACGAGTCTTGTGAACGGCCTATCCGAAAGGCTTCTGTTGTGAAGAGCCTAATATCTTTTTTGTAAACAAAATCAGGATAAAATTATCAGATCAATGTCTCGGGAAATAATCTGGGATCCACCTCATTGATTGAACAATAATTCAGGAATCAATATGTTCACAACAGATGGCACACGAGATGTGAAAGCCTTGCAAGTGTTAGAAATGCTCTTCCATGGGGCCATGCCTAGCCTGTCTTGACAAACTTGTTTTTTGCGGAGTTGTCCCCCGTCGAGCGGGCGAGCAACACAACAGCTTGTCACAAGATATACTGCACCTGATGCATCAGCTGCACTGAAAAGGAGTTGTTCTCTTTCATCTATGCGGCTTGGTTGCGATGTTATGTCGGTCGCTCTATTGATAATCATAACGGGTTTCACGCAAAAATTTATGTAGAAAAAAATAAGATAAAATCGTTTAACCAGAGACCAGTCGCTGCGGTAAACTTTAGTAGAAGTTGAAAACTTAGGCAACAACAGCGACTAAACATGTCATTATTTGTGCAGTCAGTTTAATTTCTATTTTTGTATCAGTCAGTTTTATTTGTTCTTATGGATTATATTTTCAATTTATTTTATTCTTAGGTTTTACTAAAGTTTACAACAGAGTTGTAAACAAACAACAGTCTTTGGTTAAACGTTGTAATCTTATTTTTTCTACATAAATTTTTGCGCGAAATCAGTTATGATTACTAATGGAGCGACCGATATAACATTGCAACTAAGCCGCATGGACGGAAGAGAACAACTCCCTATAAATGCAGCTGATGCATCAGGTGTAGTACGTCTTGTGACAAGCTGTTGTGTTGCTCGCCCGCTCGACGGGGGACAACTCCGCAAAAACAACAGTTTGTCAAGACAGGCTAGGCCATGACTCATTAAATTAGTCTGTAGGGAGCACATTATTTCACATTTTCAGAAGGTTTCAGCCAATGAATGGCAGCTATTCATCTTTACTTCAAACCATTTCGTCTTCCCATTCCTTTTGTCCTTTACAATCACGATACAAATGCCTATTGGCTAAGCATTACAACGGCCATCATAAAGAGAAGCAGGCTTGACCATTACGTTTGGTACAATGGCCATACGTGTGTCAGTAACAATGACATTCACTTAGAAAGGAACTTACACAAGATTTTAGTAGAATTTAACAGAAAGTATCAGAATTTTTATATAATTTGTGATTGTTTTTGATATTTGAGGTCATCTCACTGCCAAAATGTTTTAAGATTAGAATGGACAAAACTTGATGACGGTTAAAACGCTCCGATTCAAGCAAGTGCGATCATAACGTCCAATGTAGCACTTCAGCAGAGAGACAGACAGAATAGAAACACGTAACTCTGCGACTTAAAGCAATAGCCGATATGAATAATGAGAGAAAGGTAGGCGTGTGACTAATGACTTCATTTCGGCACATATTTTTCTTCTAAACATTTTAACAGTGATCAAGTTTTGTCAATTTTAATCTTTAAACAACCTGGCAGTCAGATCACCTCAAACATCAACAACAATTGTAAATGATAGAGAAATAGAGATACTTACTAACAAAACCTACTCAAACCTTGTGTAAGTTCATCTATGAGTCTAACTGATCCTCACTGTAGAACCCCAAATAGAACAAAAATACTAACCATAGATTCCCTACGAAGCTCTGAGTACATGGAGGCAATTTTTTCTTGGTCCATTTGATGGAGTTTAGGATTGATACGGTTCTTGGCGTAAATGATGTACTTCTTGAGCAGCTCCTGGGGAATCTTCTCAACTGTTGTGTCTTCTTCTACCTGTTCAGAAAGCACAGTCCCTGAGTAACTATGTGACAACTGACAGTACTTGAGTAACTATGTGACAACATACAGTCCCTGAGTAACTATGTGACAACATACAGTCCCTGAGTAACTATGTGACAACATACAGTCCCTGAGTAACTATGTGACAACATACAGTCCCTGAGTAACTATGTGACAACATACAGTCCCGGAGTAACTATGTGACAACATACAGTCCCTGAGTAACAATGTGATAACGCAGTCCCAGAGTAGCTAGGTGAGAACACACAGTTCCTGAATTAAGGTAAAAACACACTAGGTGATATTTAGTGCGATACCTGTGAATCTGTGAAAGTGAGATAAGCCTTATATATGTATAACAAAAGCAGAAGTTGTTTACATCGTTGCCTAGACGGCACCATATTGACTGACCTAAATTTATTAACAACTCCGAAGAAACTAATACGGTATTTTATTGGCAGTTTGTGAGCGTGCCCATTATATCGTTTGCTGGTGAATTGCTCAAGTGTGTTTAGGCACACGCCAGCGATATCTCCATCCTCCTCATGACACACGCGATAAAATCGCCTAGTGTGTTTAGACCTAAACGATGTCATGTTGTCTAATGTAGTCATGCGATCACATGCTGTCTGCAAGTGATCGAGAAAGCATGCTGTCACCTTGTGGCCATAAAAAACCACACTGACCTCAGGCTATCTTTAAAAAGCACATGACCCACAGGTCACCATGATAAGAATATAGTGAGATAGCCAAAGTGAGATATGGAGTAAATGCCTGGCAATAACTCCAATGTTAAATTACTTATGAATCCAACATGTTTCATTTTCACCACGTGAACTATATCTTAAAAAACTTAGCTTAGAGAGGAATTTATTTGGTTCGAGCAGTATTTGAACACGAAGGCCATCTGATCATGACAACCATATGCATGATGACACAATATCTGATTGCTATGAAGCCTTAGCACAGAATACCAGACTGCTGTAGTCCTACTGCTTCAATGACATAAAACAAATTATTTTTAGGATGAAATCACTGAGTAGACATCTTGTCACCAGCTGCTGCCAAAGATATATATCCATTTCTATTCCACTTTTTTATTCGCCATACTGTTAGCATCACATGATCCAATATTTTAATCCAACCGGGAGCTGTTGGGATTGATGACTTTTTCACTATGTTTCCATGATGCGCAGTGCTTCGGAGTTGCGCTATCTCCGAATCATGGAAACGGCGTCTTCGCACTGAAATCACTGCGCACTGATCAGTGCGAAGCCAGTGCAAATTCGCAGCAAGGAAACAGCGACTGCGCAGTGGCTGCGCAGAGCTCTCATGCCGTGGAGACGGATTCTTCGAGGGCCATAAACTAGTACAAAGGTTGTCCTGCTAATCTTGTTTTTTGCTATTCTTCCGATCTTCTTTCACCTAAATTTAATTATGGTCTGCATTCACGAGGATGATGAGGTGATTACTTTCCTGGACTTTGTTATCGATGCCAACACTTTTCAAAAAATAGGTGGCAAGTCCTAAATTAACGTTTAAATAATATATTACTTAAAAATACTTATTAAAAATATATTACTATGTAAAAAGTGTGTTAAGGTTTGTAAAACCTTGTGAATGTGTATTGTAAGTAAAAGTATAATGACGACAGAATCATAAAAAGACCGTTTATGACGTTCTGTATCCGTGATCGATTCTATTTTTCCATCAGGCGATTCGATTTATACAATTTCTCTTCTCTGGCTAATTTGCGGTATTTGCTTAAAAACCACTGCGCAGCATGGAAACGTACAATCCCCTCGACTTCGGAGGGGGCTGCTTCGCAGTACTGCGCACCATGGAAACATAGTGTTTGATACCTAACTAACTAGCGTGCTAATAATATTTAGTGACCTTTAACCTATAGGCTGAAGAAAGGACGACCTAATAACAATGATGCAATGCTATGGAATTACACGTGGATGGAAGTGAAAACAGCTTGAAGAAGCTGTCTTCAGGAAAAGTGCTCCCAGCAAAACTAAGTGATCAGTTTTAGCCAGAGAGCCAATCACTGTTGAGGAATATGATCAGTTTTAGCCAGAGAGCCAATCACTGTTGAGGAATATGACCAGTTTTAGTCAAAGAGCCAATCACTGTTGAGGAATATGACCAGTTTTAGTCAAAGAGCCAATCACTGTTGAGGGATATGATCAGTTTTAGCCAGAGAGCCAATCACCGTTGAGGAATATGATCAGTTTCAGCCAGAGAGTCAATCACTGTTGAGGAATATGACCAGTTTTAGCCAGAGAGTCAATCATTGTTGAGGAATATGGTCAGTTTTTACCAACAAACTACCAGAGCAATGAGCAAAAATATACTGGACATCCAATAGTAAATTACAACCATCAATGTCTTTTTTCTGATGCCAGTACAGCTCACGATAAATAAAAGGCTTACGTGTTGATGAGAGTGAAGGCCAGTAGAGAGATGGCTATATACATCGATAAAACGCATAGCCGATGCCTAGTGTAGATATTTGCTGTGGCTACACACACCATCTATTATAGTAAACGATTCGTCGCATTGACCAATTGGTAGAACAATGAGAGAACTGGCCACAATGTGTACAGGCAATGACGTTCTTACTGGATTTTCCGTCATCTTTATTTATTGTCAGCATATTGATTATCCGATACGGATCGTCAACGATTTATGACAACAATCTTGGTTGTGTAGCTAATTACATTTCTGTAGTTTTATTCCAGAAAAAAAAGTTACACGCCAACAATGAAAACAGTTACGTACAAAAATACTTTGGGTATATGGAAGGAATTCAACTATAGAAAATTATTTTTCACTAGATTTAATTACCCGATGAATTATCTAAAGGGTTTCATGATTAGTTTCAATATACACCAGTGACCTTCATATAACCTTGTGACCTTCATATAACTTTTACAAGTAAGAATATCCTGCATTAGCTGCAAACGCATTAGCTGTACTAAAGATACATTTCTTCAGAGTGTGTAGCCAGCCTAGAAAATGTTAGTAAATGTGAAACACAAATCAACTCCACTTTTCATATAAAAGTCCCATGGAAAAATGGTACAGCTGATGACATGCTTTCATTATTCTCCATTATTTTGGGTTGGAGTATGTAAATCAACCCAACCAACTGCACTGTTACAATGCTAACACTACAAGCCAAACATGAACTCACAGGCAATGGAGCGAACTTCTCTCCGTCAGCACTCGCTGCCTCAGGGTGATGCTTTACATGACTGTTTACAACAAACTTGGCCAGTCTCTCATCCTAAAAGCGCATGCAAGGCAGCAGTGAGAATGGCAATGTGAATTTTACGAGAGCAAAAACATCAGACGGGTTCATTACAATCCATTTTCAACCTTCATATTCAGTTTTCTGCCTATACAGACTCTATATGTACTCTGTATACAGACTCTATATGTACTCTGTATACAGACTCTATATGTACTCTGTATACAGACTCTATATGTACTCTGTATACAGACTCTATATGTACTCTGTATACAGACTCTATATGTACTCTGTATACAGACTCTATATGTACTCTGTATACAGACTCTATATGTACTCTGTATACAGAGTACGAGTGTTTTTAATGATGTGAAGGACAGCGACAGGTGTCAGGTGTCACGATTCAATCTACGGAAAGCCGAACAATCTGAAAGAACAAGTGGTGACAGACGCGTAACTTCACATAAAGTTGGAATTAAAAATTGAGATCGATCGATGTACAAGGAGCAACTTGAGAGTTGCGGATGTTGAAACAGAAACTTTAGGACTCGTTGTGGGCAGAGACACAGGTTGAAGATGGATTAGTATACTACGACTTTAAAAAGATATTGACTAAAGAGTGCGGCACCTTTACTAGATGTCTATCATAGATGCTGTATTCATACTGAACTCATACCGCAGAATGCTACTGCAGCTAACAGCTATAGTACCATCAAGTTAGAACACCAATCAATGTACATGCAATATGAGATACGATGGGTTACACATTTAACAAGTCATTAAGATGTAAGATCGTGTGAAAGGGTGATGTTCAAGAGGCGTGACAGGTTATACATTTAGAATATCTGATAAAATAGGAAGAACCTACTTCTAGCGGCTCAACGGTGTCCCTTACGACGCAGAGGATGTCAAATCTGGAAAGAATCGGCTCCGACAAGTCGACCTGAAGAGAGCAATCAAGTCAGTAACGAGTGCAATCAAATCAGTAACGAGTGTAATCAAGTCAGTAACGAGTGCAATCAAGTCAATAACGAGTGCAATCAAGTCAGTAACGAGTGTAATCAAGTCAGTAACGAGTGCAATCAAGTCAGTAACAAGTGCAATCAAGTCAGTAACGAGTGTAATCAAATCAGTAACGAGTGTAATCAAGTCAGTAACGAGTGTAATTAAGTCAGTAAAGAGTGTAATCAAGTCAGTAACAAGTGCAATCAAGTCAGTAACAAGTGCAATCAAGTCAGTAACGAGTGTAATCAAATCAGTAACGAGTGTAATCAAGTCAGTAACGAGTGTAATTAAGTCAGTAAAGAGTGTAATCAAGTCAGTAACAAGTGCAATCAAGTCAGTAACGAGTGTAATCAAATCAGTAAAGACTAAAGAGTGCAATCAAGTAACGAGTGCAATCAAGTCAGTAACGAGTGCAATCAAGTCAGTAACGAGTGCAATCAAGTCAGTAACGAGTGTAATCAAGTCAGTAACGAGTGCAATCAAGTAAGTAACGAGTGCAATCAAGTAAGTAACGAGTGCAATCAAGTCAGTAACGAGTGCAATCAAGTCAGTAACAAGTGTAATCAAGTCAGTAACGAGTGTAATTAAGTCAGTAAAGAGTGTAATTAAGTCAGTAACAAGTGCAATCAAGTCAGTAACGAGTGTAATCAAATCAGTAAAGACTAAAGAGTGCAATCAAGTAAGTAACGAGTGCAATCAAGTCAGTAACGAGTGCAATCAAGTCAGTAACGAGTGCAATCAAGTCAGTAACGAGTGCAATCAAGTAAGTAACAAGTGTAATCAAGTCAGTAACGAGTGCAATCAAGTCAGTAAAGAGTGTAATCAAGTCAGTAACGAGTGTAATCAAGTCAGTAACAAGTGTAATGGATAGCTGTATTTCCTCTGACATTGCAATGCAAGCAAACAACAAAGTAACAAAAACTTCTACGATTTCTTTTATAATTTCTTTTAAAATTTTCACTGTGATGAACTGGCTATGAAATATTTCAGAATCTTTTTAAATCAATAACTTGATAGGATTATGAGCATTTTACTCGGCATAACTCGGGTTGTTTCCTTCCATCCATGAAAAATTCTGACAACGACAGATTTCAGTTGAGCATATATTTTAATCAACGTTACCAAGCCAAAAGGAATACAATATTTGTACATTACATGGTTTAAATACACAAACTAGGCTATCAGGATATTTTGTTACAAAAGTCATCACAAAGAAACATCCTATAGACATCAAACATCGACATCAGTTGACATTGAACACATTTGTTTGGTAGAATCATAAAGTGATGCCGAGGAAGACAATTCAGAGTTGGCGACAACCCGATTTTCAGACATATTCAGATAAAATTTGTGTGAAAACATGAGTCAACATCAAATACAAAATTTCCAGTCCGGATAACTGTCTAATAGCAATTGAGAATCAGTGTTAAATGGTGGAGGAGCTTGTCACACAATGCCAGATGAGTGCTAAAAAAGGTCACTTACACGCAGCGTCAAATGAAAGTGTGCCGACAAAAAAGCTTGATTTTGTAAAAAAATGAAGAGGTGGTGATGATGTTGGAGCCTTAACATGGAATCTAGACACATTGCAGCAGGTTAAACAGCTTTTAGTCCAGCCGAACCAAACATTTGCAAACTTTTGTACATTTAAATGATGAGTCGCTCCCTGATACAAGTTGGTTTCACCAAACATCGTGTATCAAATCTTGAAGTATTTAGTCAAGAAGTTAGTGATTTGTTGAACTTGTTTAGCAATAAAAAGTCTGGGCGAACTGAGCGGCGCTTATATAAAATAAAAGCCTTAAATAAATAAAAGTTAATTAGCCTTTTATAATAATTAGCCAATTATCACTAAAAAAAGTATTAAATAAAAAGTAATCATTATGTTATTGCCATTATTGAAGTCCAATTCAAACTGATCGCTACGCATACGAATAGGACTAGGGAGTCTCACATTGTCAGAAAACGTCAATGAAGGATCATAACGACCACCAATGGGGTTGGCAGCAGCAATAACCGTGCACCTTGCTCTAAGCGAGGTGACGATGCCAGCTTTGGATATGGAGATACTTTGTTGTTCCATAGCCTCATGTATACTCGTCCTGTCAGCGTCATTCATCTGCAAAACAGCAAAGGAGAGGAGGCTATGAATGAGTTGCAGCGCTGACAAGAGACAGTTGAGACAGGTACTCTCACTTGAGACAAATCTTTTCAAAGCGGTGACATTCCACAGATACAGGAAAGAACAGTGCAGCAGGCACAAGCGCCAGGATGCTTTTGTAGAGAGAAGAAATACAATGAGAAATAAAAAAACAGATGTCGGTCAAATCTGGAATTTGAACAGTGATGTAGGTGGGAATCCACTTTTACTCAATGAATAACTTTGTGTTCAACAGCTGTGATCGCACACAGCGTACTCAGCATCATTATGCGTTATATGTAACTAGTCATAGAAACTGTATAAACTATAGTTGACAGATAGAAAATGGAGATCAATTTGTTGCTGATCACAACCTTGGATGGCTACCCCCCACTAACTTAAGTTTTACTGGCCAGGACGCCACCGATTCAACAGTCTCAATGTCGTCAAGACAATAGGAACAAGTACATCGTAAAGAACAGGCATTTACTGACATTTGACAAACTGGAGCAAATATATCACATGAGTTACCCACTCTTTCTTCTAATAACAATGCTGAAAATGAACGTGAAGACAATTTTTAATTTCAAACTATGTAAATAGCAAAGCACAGTGCAGCCTTAAGGCGTGGTCACACGAGCACCGAACCGACGTAGGATCGGTTCGGAGGCTGGTTCGGTTCGTGGCACATGTCACACGGCCACCGAAGTAACTTTGCTTCTTAGATACCATACGTATAGAGACAGGACACGGTTTCATTAGTAGTTTTTATGTATTTGAGTTAAATATTTCTATTGTAAACAAAAAACTTTGAGGAACTATTATAAATCATAATTACACAGCAGATTTATCAGAAGATCGTTCAGCTGCTCAAAATAAATCACTCGATACAAAGATTTTGCTAACCCTTCCCATCAACATAATTATATTTTTTTAATAACATATGAATGTTTTTCTATGCTGAGTATATAACAAACAAAAACAGTCTTTATCATAGTACTGTGGTTTTACATAAATAAATCAGTCAACGATACTTCATCAGGATGAATATGACACATTACTTATATTCCACACGAAAGAAAATCACAACCATTCTCTTACATTTATGCAAAACTTCAGTGCAACATCTTACATTTATGCAACCCAATCACAAGTCCGGGTGAACCTTGTCGTAAATTGCTTCATGTTGTTTATTTAACGAAATAAAAGTATCGTCCCATTTCTTTTTTAACTTTACTCACACGCACGTAAGGAGAAATGTGACGCGTGCTCGCTAGAATTCTAGAACTTTAACCAGCCAATAAGAGCAAGGGTTCGGCACGAAATTTCGAGCAGTACCGAAATAGTTCGTTTCGGCTAGAAATGTCTTCGGCCGAACTTTTTACAGCTGAGAGCGACGTCGTTTTGTGTCATTTAGTTCGGTTCGGTGCTCGTGTGACCACGCCTTTAGGATACGATTTTAATCTGTTCCAGGGTTGGCATCGTATGGTGAGAAAATCGTGTGTAGGGGTTTAGAAACCATAGTAATTGTATAATGCAAACATCCCCTGGTAAAAATCATCAAAATTTTATGCAGGTACTGTAAGCCTACATATTAAAAGTTAGTAACAAAACAGTATGTTAACCTTAGTAACTATAGTTACCTATAGTAACTATAGTTACTTTAGAGTATTGATTGGTTATGATCTTCATTAAAATGTAACGCTGCAATGTGCGGTGCGTACCATAGAGAGCTCTTACCTTCAAACCAGAAGTACATATAACATAAACTTTGAATTCACTTTTTTCAACTATTTACTGAATTTCAACTTTTTATTATTAAAATTTTATCACTGATCAGTTTCTGGCTTCGTTTTCAATCTAACTTTTAGCCGATTAACGATTAAAACCTTTTCAATTCGTCAAGAAAGCCCAAGCGATGCTGTTTTCAAAAATGTTCTGTTTAATACGTAATGAAGTGCATTTTTGTTAGCAAATTAAGAGAAGCCGCAACTCCAACTGCTACTGGGTTTAAAGGGAAAATATGTATTACTGCTTTACGCATGAAAAATGCTGCTTAGAGAAACCAGTCATCGTGTCTGTTTCAGGCACTGTGAAAATGCTTTCGGTGAACAGCATTTCGGTGTTGTTATTATTTCGACATACGTAATAAGCACACCGACTGCCAAATTTGAACTCCGGCAAAAATTTTGAATTTGTATGGCGAAATAAGATTCTTGTGGCAAAGTGAAAAAATCTCATAACACGATAATCATATCCCGGAGTGTGTACCGTACAATGATTAACAACATACTTGTGATAATCATATCCTGAGGGTGCGCTGTACGATGATTAACAACATACTTGTGATAATCATATCCCGAGTGTGTACTGTACGATGATTAACAACAAACTTGTGATAACCATATCCCGAGGGTGCACTGTACAATGATTAACAACAAACTTGTGATAATCATATCCCGAGGGTGCACTGTACGATGATTAACAACATACTTGTGATAATCATACCCCGAGGGTGTACTGTACAATGATTAACAACATACTTGTGATAATCATATGCCGAGGGTGCACTGTAAGATGATTAACAACATACTTGTGATAATCATATCCCGAGGGTGCACTGTACGATGATAAACAACATACTTGTGATAATCATATCCTGAGAGTGCAATGTATGATGATTAACAACATACTTGTGATAATCATATGCCGAGGGTGCACTGTAAGATGATTAACAACATACTTGTGATAATCATATCCCGAGGGTGCACTGTACGATGATAAACAACATACTTGTGATAATCATATCCTGAGAGTGCAATGTATGATGATTAACAACATACTTGTGATAATCATATCCCGAGGGTGTACTGTACGATGATTAACAACATACTTGTGATAATCATATCCCGAGGGTGCACTGTACGATGATTAACAACATACTTGTGATAATCATATCCTGAGGGTGCACTGTACGATGATTAACAACATAATTGTGGTAATCATATCCCGAGGGTGCACTGTACGATGATTAACAACATACTTGTGATAATCATATCCTGAGAGTGCACTGTATGATGATTAACAACATACTTGTGATAATCATATCCCGAGGGTGTACTGTACGATGATTAACAACATACTTGTGATAATCATATCCCGAGGGTGCACTGTACGATGATTAACAACATAATTGTGATAATCATATCCCGAGGGTGCACTGTACGATGATTAACAACATACTTGTGATAATCATATCTGCTAAAAAGCTGGTTGTAAAAGTCACTAGTGTTACAGCGATTCATGTGGAAGACAAGTGTTTGCGATCATTCCCGAGGATCAAATCACGACTGGCGGATTTCGCCCAAAATTTTGGTTAAGATAGAGAATAGAAAAACTAGACCTGGCTGAGTAAAATAAGGAATTTGTATTTAATCAGTAAAAAGTTGCCATTTATCAATATCAGCTCATCATCTTTAGAAGGTTATAAGTTTTACTTAAGGGGTTTTAGAGAAACGAGTTGGCATTTGTTTAAACGTGCAGAAATAAAGCAAATGGAGTGGGTTTAGAAAATAAAACTCGCTTCCATTTCCAGTGCACCCTCGAGATACGATTACCCTGATATACGATTTTTTCACCTTACGAAGTCAAACATTGTGACATTTTCACGTCGCTATACGAATTTTATTTCACCATACGAATTTGAGAAAAGTTTCACCCGAGTTAAAATTTGGCGGTCGGTGTGCTCATAACGCCCGTCGAAACAAAAAGACACCGAAATATATTTTGCCAAAAACTTTCAGAACGTTTAGAAGAGACACGACGATCAACTTCTCTCATGTCAGTATTCCGCGTAGAAAATTTCGTGTAAAATACACAAGCGAGAGCAAATATTCATTTGTAGCGTTATTATATCGTTTACTATAAACTTTAAAGTCAGCATACATATATAACTACAAGTATCTACATTTAAATTGTTAGCTATGGAATCTGAGACTGATACAAACGTTACAAAACGAAGGAAACAAGATTTCTATGTCAACAAAGTTGGATGTCGTGAATAAGAAAGCACCCGCATTATTAACATTGTCAAGGAATATGATCGCAACCAATCAGCATTTGCAATTATTATTAAAACAAGAACTCCATTAAAGCAAGCACAAGAAAGAGCTTATGACTGAAGATTTGAAGGAGCTAGGTCATGCACGCGATCAGCATTCAAAAGGAGCAACCTTTTAGTAAAGATGAGGATGTAGAAGATACATAAAACCCCACATTGGCAGAAATATTTCAAGTGTTTAATTTACTGATGTGGAATGGTACATTAAAACAATGCATGTATAATATATATTATTTATCTCTTGTGTGGCATGTTTTTTCATATTTTATTCATTTTATTTGTTTCCTTTTGATTTTGTTTTATTTTCTTGTTTAACCATGTCTTTGCAGGTGGGCTTGTTATCTCCTACGTGAATACAATTCATCGTATGTATGTAATTCATATAACTACTCAAGATAGTTGACGCATTTACATTACTTTTTGAAACTTGTTAAAGCCCTTTCCTCTAGGGTGTAAATACGTACAAACTTTTTACATATGGTTACATTGATTCTTGTGCACAATTCATACAAGAAAAACTACTGTAGCACCCTCTCTGGATCCTTCTACAAGCTTGAGCTAGCTAGCAGTTTTCTGCCTTGCACCAGCATTTTTTTCTTTCAAACCAGAAGAAAAATTGGACAGGACTAGACAACCTTCTTTAGCCAGCTAAAAATTCCATTTTATTACATATTAAATTAATCTTCAAGTGTACAGCAAGATAATTAACATTGATACCCATTTGCCTCCTCTCTGCTTTATTTGCTACAATATACCAGCTAAAGTAACGTTACTCCAAAGGTATATACGTCCTGTATAGTAAATAAAATTTCATTTTTCTTTTCGGTAGCCATTAAATGGTCAGGTGTGTGAGAGGCCGCTTTCGATAACTGCATCGCTCGGCCTTATTGAATTCTGGTTGAAAAAGATTTCAACCAGACACGCTAAATTTTATAATGAAAGTGAAGACAGAAATTTATGAAGGATAAAATTTCGAGATAACAGTTGAAATTCATTAAAATAGTTCAAAATACATACTAAAACTTGGTTGTAAGGGTGAGTTTGGCAAGCTAAACTTATTTGAAGTGAATTCAACGTTTATGTTATGCGTACCTTTTGAAGGTAAGAACTTGTTACCGTACGATCTGCATTAGGTACACAGATTACAATTTTACAGTATTGCAGATTATAATTACTAGGTGCACTTAACACAATGCAGCTACTGTAGGTAACTATAGTTACTAAAGTTAACATACTATTTTGTTACTAATTTTTAATATGTACAGCATTTTTATAAAATTTTGGTCAATTTTTACCTTCTTTTTTTCATTGTATAATTACAATGGTTTTTATACCCCGACATACGATTTTTTCGCCATACGACGCCAGCCTTGGAACGGATTAACATCGTATCTCGAGGGTGCACTGTAGTTATAAGGGCATTATCCTTATTAATAGGTACAGAACGTGCCTACGACTATGTCCAGAGCACAATGCTACAACAGTCCCCCCCCCCCGAAATGATCGTGTAACCACAAAACTATACCGCTTCAACTGAGCTCAAAACCATATTTTACTAAAAGAAACAGCTGTAATAAACAAGACCTTATCAAATTCATCGATGAGACAGACTCCCTTGTCTGCCAGAACCAGTGCACCTGCTTCTAGTGTCCACTCCCTAGTGACAGGATGTCTCTGAACGTACGCCGTGAGACCGACAGCAGATGCTCCCTGTCCAGTGGTATAGACAACCTATAAAAGGAGGTCACCAGGTTGAATAATCAGAAATTGCAGAGATCAAAGACAGTTTAAACTTAACTTGTACATGTATTACCGCATATTTTAAAGGCATTTATGATGTAATATCCAGTCAAATCATAAACTTGAAATAAAGCCTATTAGGATTATGTGAATTTCACCTCAACTACATCAGTGATGATAACCGAACTGAGCGGAACAAGCAACTATTCTCTTTGTCAGCTATAAGAGATTCCCTCTTTCAACTATAAAAGATATAGCTATCATTGTGCAGTTGTAATACTGTCCCTTTCAAAATTATTTCTTAGCTTTGGTTCATTAAATTTAACCATCTAAACGAAAAGCTACTTCCCTGAATCAATGAACAAACTTACTGTTAACATATTCCCAAATTGATCGTTCTATCACAATTACATCTTGTTGTTTGGGACTCAACATAACAACAAGCATAACAACAAGGACCATTTCATTTCTAAGGAATACTAAAACCTTATGAAGCTAAATGATCTACCTTGTCAGATACTTTTTCTATGTACTTGAGGAACTGAGACTTGGCAGTGCCAGGGTCTCCACACAAGAGGATGTTGAGGTCTCCTCTCACCCGATGTTTACCACCCGGATTCTTGGGCTGACCTCCCAATAGAGCTAGTGTAAGGGCCTGCTTTATGTTCTCATGACCATAAATCGAGGGGGCAATGCTTGAAAATATCTGTAAACAGAAGAGGGATTCATTTATAGAGGTGAACTACTCTGGAGGGAGAGGTGAACTACTCTGGAAGGAGGGGTGAGCTACTCTGGAGGGAAAGGTGAGCTACTCCGGAGGGAAAAATGAGCTACTCCGGAGGGAGAGGTGAGCTACTCTGGAAGGAGAGGTGAACTACTCTGGAAGGAGAGGTGAACTACTCTGGAGGGAGAGGTGAACTACTCTGGAAGGAGAAGTGCGCTACTCAGGAGGGAGAGGTGAGCGACTCTGGAGGGAGAGGTGAGCTACTCTGGAGGGAGAGATGAACTACTCTGGAGGGAGAGACTAGCTACTCTGATAGGTACATATGCTATGCTGTTAGAGACAGACGTTGCTAAGATAATGAGTAAGACTAACATTCACAAAAAGTGATAATAGAGAAAGAAAAAGACATGCAATGCTTTTATATCCTCGTATACCAGCTGGAATTAAGTTAATGTGCGCAAATAATCACATCTTCCCTTCACTAAAAGAATCTTACTCGCTCTGCGATCTTCTTATCCTTGGAGAGTTTGAGAATGGCCTTGACATCGTCGTCTGTAAGAGTGTAGATTGCCATCTTGTCGTCGCGTTTAGAGATGTGATTGGCATGTATGACAGTGGCAAAGACAGGGAAACCATTTGCTGTATTTAGTGAGCCATCATAGTTGTTGTGATAGATACCAGTCAGCTCCTATGAACAAGTTAGGATGAACTTCAGTATTTTGTAGGAGTGTGACAGTTGTATGCAGTATATATGTTAATACACTGAACATTTGTACTAGTGTAGCAAAACCAAACTAAAAGCATCGCATATCTATCAACGCTTTATAGTGATTTTAGAGCAATCATCAGTTCATGCTGCAATATCCAGGTGAATTATTTTAATTCCTGTGCGAGGCACAAACTAAAAAGATGCAGAAATTGATTGAAGCTTCGACCCAGGTCACGGAGAACAGCATCAGTGCATTATTCGATGTTCTCCATATTCTCTCACCTTCATTGAAGGCGTGTACTCCCCTTATAACTTGAAATTACCATAATCATAAACCCACAACCGAATATACGTGATAAAAAAAAACAGAAAAGTTGTTGATCCAAACCAATGATACCACAGTTACGGTTCAGTCATTAAATTAACAACTTGAGTTTAGGTTTTTTCTTTTGAAGAGCTAAAAGGATGAGCTTGGGAAGATCTTGGCACGGATTTGACTATTTCCATGTATTTTATGCATTATATAACATAAAATTCCTATAACATAAACATTAAAGGTTGACTTGCAATAAAATTCACATTACAGTTATTTGGTATCAAAAGATTCACCATGTCTTACTCTGTTGTGTTGTAGGTGCAAAATATGTGGAAATGTGATTACAAGCTCTTAAAAGCTCAAAAACGAACAGTTAATCGCAGCCACACGAGACCGCCGTAGTTTGGATTCTCTGTCCAAAACGGCTCAAATGTAAAGTAGTTGTGAGAGATGGTTTCTGTTTACACTTTCATGCAACCTTATTCGTCGAAATATTTTCACAGATATATTTCACGCATTCAATAAAACTATGCCTATTGTTGTTACGCGTCTGTTTAATCGTCATTGTAATGCTGTCACTTTCGGCACTGATATCTTATAACTTACCGTAAAAATTGGTAAACTTTTTAACCTTAGCTCGAAGGAGTACATATCATTGTCTGATAATCATGACGAGCCTGTTGGTCACCTGTGATAATCGAAAAGTGCTGCAAAAATTATTTGCGAAGTATTGGGTCACATGATCAGAGAACGACTTGACGATTGAATAATGCCGAAACAAAACTGTAAAGTAGCGAGCATCTATATTTGATACGGTGTCTTCGGTAAAACCCGAAGTGTTTGTCATAAACTAGTACTACGATAAGTTTTATATTGAGCTTTGTATTGGCCTTTCAATTCACGTGAGAACATATGTGACAAGACGATAACCAAATTTCGTGCATACGTCATCGAAATAAAGAGATTCCAATCTATGGCGGCTTTTCGTTTTTGAGCTTTTAAGAGCTTGTAATCACATTTCCACATATTTGGCACTTACAACACAACAGAGTAAGACATGGTGAATCTTTTGATACCAAATAACTGTAATGTGAATTTTGTTGCAAGTCAACCTTCAACCTTTCTATGATACAAGCGTTATACTCAATACAACCGATTGTAACTCAGGAAATTGAACATGCCTGAGTGGCGCACGCACACTGTAATTCTCTTTTTTATTTCTAGTCATACAGAATCAGTCAAGGTTACGTTTATTAGTCACGTTTCCCCTTTCAACACCAATAATGATAAAACTGCAGCACAACATCCAAAAATGAGTGCAGTTGATATGCCAATCAAATTCGTCTTCATTTGAGAAACTGATCGAGTCACACGATTATTGGGAATGGCATGATATCCTCACAATAAAATGTATGGGGATGAGTAGTTGCGTGAAAACAATGTTTTTAAAGAAATATTGTTGATGCATCATTTAGAGACAAATAAAACAAAGTTCATATTTTACTGATAGAAAGCTATTAGTCTGTATCATAACTTAAACGCTATACATGTATTTTAGGAAAATAACTAAAGTTAAGGTTAACTGCAGTGCGAACATCCTGAGCTGCGACAGTATCACAATCAAGTTGTTTTACACAGCATTGCAACAGCTTGAATATATTCTAGAAAGGATTAACAAAAGAGGTTTTTACAAATTACTTCAGAAAATACAACCAACAACATATTAAATCTAGGGCTCTTTAGAGTAAATCACATGTCCGCTGCTCAGCGAGTCAAACAGAAGAAACACTTACGATATCATCTCCCGGCTTAACAGTGTCCACTAAATCATCAAGTAGAATAACCTCCTTGGCGCGAGGCAGGCGACCCGGAGGCACTTTTCCTGGACTCTCTTGTAACGTGATTCGCTGGTAGTTTTTGTATACGGTCTAAAATGATAGGCAGTCGCTGAACCTGCAAGACGCTTTTATCAGCCCAACTATATTTCATATTATTACTACATAAACTATGATTTTGGATGCAGCTATACAAGCTCTCTATCAAAGATCTATCATCACAACTACACATAGAAGAACTACACATACACTAACAAGAAACAATCATTTATTCTCTAAATTTATTCAACTATTTGTACATGTATATAGCAAACAGTATTGTTTAAGTTAAGGATAGGTTTAGCTTAGTAGCTATTAGTAGAGCTTTAATGGAAGTCGGACTCCTCTGTTATCAAATTATATAGAACGTCTCGGCACACACTATTTATCATTGGCTAAGCGCCATTGTAAAAACATTTGAAAGAAATAAAATCGTTTTTTTGTTAGCCATGACTGACAATTCTTTTTCGATCTACATGCAACTAGTTTGTCTGAGATTATCAGTATATGTTGATTATATGACTCTCACCTGTTCCATATTAATCTCAAAGGGTCCTCTTGACTGACACTCCGGGCAGACGCCTGGTTTTATCTCCTCATTTTGGCCCTGCTGAAACGGGCCAAGTACAAAGCTACACTTACTGCAGTCGTACTTGACGAGACTCAATTGCGGCAGCACCCCGGTTGAGCTTGTGACCACACCACTTGTTTTTATTAGCTGGTTCAGATGCAACTGCCTGCAAGCAACATCACAAAGAGCTGCTAGAGATATGAAGGAGAACATAATGAAAGCTACTCGGTGAGAATATGATAAGTCTCACCTGAGAGCACGAATGTCCTCAATCAGGGGCAGGTCACTGATCCTTACGTGTATCACATCCACTATGACTTTATATTTAGGGTACATTGAGAAGACAACCTCCGATGCAGTCTGCAAACAGTAAAAGACAACATCACAGCGAGTGAAAGACAGAAGCTAAACATGGGAAACTGAGTAGTGGATCAACAAATTTACCTCATCAAATATCTGAAGAACTTCGGTTGGCGCTTCAGGTAGAAAGAGAGCGAGTGCCTGGGCAGCTTCAGCTAGTGTGTTGTAATCAACCACCAAACTGGCCTTGTTCACTGAAACACGGTGTAAGTTTCAATATATCGGCATTCAGAGCATTTTCAGTTGATTAGGTCTTAGATAACTTCTAAAAAAGCGAGCAAAGTTCTTGAAGGAATCTACATATGACTCACTCTCGATAAGCTGTCTGATCTTATCTCTGTAGATGTTGTGACCCTTTTCGTTGACGTGAGTACGCAGAAAGTGTCGAAATCTGTTCTTGATCTCGAGTCGGGGACCAGCCATGGACACCCAGTCCCTCACTGAGTGCCCTTTCAAATCCTCCAAGTTCTCTATGCTCTCTATCAACTAAAGAAGACAGACATTACAGAGATAGTATACAACAAGCAAAGACACCTATCAATGATAAAGCCAAGAAAAAAAGGAAATTTAATCTAGCTTCTACCTCATCCTCTCCTGCATCCTCTCGGCCCTCAGCTGCTCGTTCAGCTAGCCTCCTGCGCCTGCTTGGAGGCTCATCTTCGTCATCAGATTCTTCTACAAAGAATGGTCATGTATTAAATGAGCAAGCAAATAGGCCCAGACAGTTACAATGACTCCATGACCAGGGTTGGCATTTTTCCCGAGAAAAACTGGTAAAAACCGGTAACAACTAGGAAATATTAAAACGCCATAATTCTTTATCCAAATATTTTGCTAAAAAATGAAATTTTACAAAAATCGAAAATTAGACTAAACAATTATTTGTGACTCCATATTTATATCAATCAATAGCAATGGAAATATAAGCGTTTAAAAGTAGGAAAAATTAGAAAAAATCAACACCCAAGATACGGGCCAACGTTAAATAACAATGAGCCTTTCACAGTCCAATAATAGAAATGTTTTGGCGTGTATTGTTTAGCACTTTTTCCTTAGTGCAGACCAAGCTGCGCAACAGGCTTGAAGTGGAGAAAACGTCCAAACTGGTACCTTGATACCAAAACCTAAAAACAATTTTTGTAGGGCATGATTCGGCCGGATACGAGGATTAACTTTTCTTAGACAATCAATTCTCAATATTCTGATCTGTTTGTTCAGTTCACCGGTCTCGACTACTTGGCATTATCTTCATGTGTTTTCATTTTTCAATTAATTTTTAATTGTATTATGCTTACTGTCATGTTTCACACATATCAATTTTGCTTTTCATTCAATATTACTATTTAATACATGTAAATAAATGAATATTATCTTGTGATCTGGTCTTTTCATTCAATATTTAGTAAATAAACCAATTATAAAGGTTATGGACTTTTTTAGCCTGTGTACTGTTAAAGAGCCATAAAGAAGCTGTATGACAGCTAATGGTATAAGTGTATTGTTATTCTTTACTAAAGCATTAGTTAACTTGTCAAAAATGAGGTTTTTAGTTTTCCCCACTTTTGGACAAACATGAGTTTTTTTCCGGGACGGTAAAAACCGGGGGTAATAACCGCCATGGGAAATCTATGCCAACCCAGTCTATGACAGATGAAGAACCAACCGTAAAGCAAGCCTCTTCTCATTCTACCAGCGGCAATGCCTCTTTCTCGGTCTCTACGCTTGAGTGCAGCTTCAGCAGCAAGTCTTTCTTCGGCTGTCATGCCTTCATAATCCTCATCATCCATGATCTCTGTATCATATCGGTCAAGGGCAGGGATGGCTCGATAGTCCCTGCAAATAAATAAGAGCATTGATTACTTTCTTTAAGGCAGAATTAATAAAAATTAAACTTCATAATCCAACGGATAGCATCAATCTTCCAAACAGAGTCAATATTTTTGTTGTTCAAAGAAGAGAGAACATAGATCCCATCATACAGTTTAGGCCCTACTACTTACTGTTCCAAGTTGTCACCGAATAGCTCCTCCCCTTCTCCATCTTCATCTGCCATATGAGCATCTGTAAGATCCTGAAAAGGAGGAAGATGGGCACCAGGGCTAGCATCCCCCAAACCTCGGGAGCGTCGAGAAGTAGTACTAAAAGGGCTGGCAGCTCCATCTCCAGCAGATCGTTCTGGTGACGATGTTCTATCATTTGATTCCTGATGCAAAAAAAAGTATTTTAAACGAAAACATGACGTGAATGTGGTTAAATATCAACACCAGAAATCCACTAAAACTTATAGGCCTACTATTACGCTACGAACAATTCAAGTTTTTACTGTTGCTATCAAAGCACATTGAGCTAACTCGTTAGTTTATGACTTATCTAATGTATACAGCACCCCTTGGCTGAAATCGCAGTTTGAATCTAACATTGTTGAAAAAGAATACTACAAGAATATTTAATATCTATATGTTTATCAATTAACAAAACAGTAATAAAAGCATCTTACCGACATGTCACGTTCGTTAGTTTGCACGCTAACAATTGCTGGAAGTTGCTATAATATTTCCCGCGAAATCTAGTGACTCAGAGCTCAAGTTCATTAAAAAACGTTGCTTTGTAGACGACACCCGTACATCAACTAAATTGAAATACCTGGCAATCATACCGTGTTCTAATTGGTCGAACTAATTTCATCGTAGTTTCTCACCATACAAAGTTATTCCACAGTACTGACATGAAACTGTATACGCTAAGGCTATATATGCCACCGTCAGTAGGCAAATGTTTAATGTCCGCTATTGGGCTATTCTGATTCTGATTCTGATTAAAAAGAGTCTCGAGACCTCAAAAGGAGGAAGTGGAGACCGTTTGCATAGATTGTATAAGAATAAAAATTTATCTATTTGAACAAGTGAATTTAAAACATCAATTAATAAAACCTTCCTGTTCTAATGATCTCCCAATCTAATATCCCGAGAAGTCCGTGGAATGAAGCTGTTAAAATATGTGTTTGTGTTGCAGGCGATTGCCTTTGGAGCGTTAGACCGAGATGATCTGGTGTCATACTGGTGTGGTTGGGACATTAAAAAATTAAAACTATTGCTATTAGATGTATATGTATGTACTTTTGCTTATGCGTGATTGCCGGGATGTAATTCAGCAGTTTGATCTTTCTGGTTCCATTATGGCCCATTATCATATATCTCTTATCATATATCTCCCCTACATATTTCTTTGGCTGCTGTGAAGAAAGCTTGTTAAATCATGACTTGTATTTGCTTGGCAAGAACATGGCATAGTAGGAACGAAAAAAATTGCTCTTTACTTATTCCCCCAAATGCTGCTGCCTTTTTTGCAATGTAAAACGTTTTTATGCTTTTTTGTCACGCTCTATAGGAAGTGTATATACGTACTCTCAATCCATTGAGCTAAGCATTGACTGACATTGTCAAATGACAAGAAAATTTTCAAATGCAATAATACTCTAATTCAGTCACAATAGAGGTCTCGAGGGTTGAATATCAATGAACTAACGCACTGATTGATACATTTGACTTGATGCTATGCATGGCAACATGCTACACTCAATCGTACCTAGACAATAATGTGAGATTTATATGATAGCTTAGCCAGTGTTAGGCTTACAAAGATTGCAGCAATGGTGGTATTTGTGCTACTATTTTGTCTATGAAGTGGTAAGCGATTAAATATCTTTTTGCTCCTGAGAAATTTTGCGAGGAAAATTTAACGCAAATAATTGGCAGTCACTGGAATACTCAATAGAGAGATACCAGAGCCATCATATACCTTGGCTTTGCTGTATTTACAAACTAAAAAGATAATGGCATAGTGAATGAGATCAAAATCAATCTATCGTAATCAATATATTTGTAATTCGTAGTTTAAAATAAGAGATACTTGGTCTCCACAGAGAATCATACAGTTCATAAGTTTTAATGCTTTCAACATAAGTTTCAATATGTGAAATGTATTTACAGGAGATCATGTACCACAATATACATGAAAAGAGAGAATAAACGATGATGAGCAGACTATGGCTTGAAGAGGGAGGAATATATACAATGTTCCTAACAGATACAGGTTGTTGATCTACCTGTAGCCACTTGTCAGGCTGCAGTAAACCTCTCCATCCGCTTCTTCTTTTTGCCCTTAAATAAATCATAGAACTGATAATTAACGGTAAGTGAAAAGTCTATGTTTGTATGTACATCACTTATAGATCTTATGCACAATATCTATCATACGTACAGGACAAACCTACATTATGTACAGTTTATACCTACTTAATGTAGAAGGTAAATAAATATTTACATGAACATACTTCTGTGCACCGCATACATTGTTCACAGGAAATAAAAATATTACAAAAATAAAAGCTTGTAGAAATTCTTGCTTTAGTAAAACTATGAAAATAAACTCAGCTTATTACTATAATTAACAAGGCATTCATTAATAACAATTGTGCCAATAGAAAGACAATGTGTAGCATTGAGTCGATGTTTTACTAAGAATGACAATCCAAATTTAGTTGTAGCATAACACCGAGTCTCGCTTCACATCCATTTGACTTTGATTATATGGAACTGGGTCTTGTCTTTGCAGTTAATGCTATTTCACATCATTCAACCTTTTTCAAGGTCTATATATATGATGAATAACTAACTACATGTAGAATCCTGTGAAAATACAAACATTAACTTTTGTATCCATAGAAGGATATTTACTAAATCTATTTGACAAGAGGTTAATTCAGTTATACTAGCAGTAATAATACTGGTGGATAATGGTAACTAGAAGATGCCAAACAATTCGAGGTGATTGTCTGATACCATGTCTAACATCATATCTGATGCCAGGCGTGATATATCTATAACTAAGTGAATGCACGAGTAAAAAAAAAGTTTTTTGTATAAACAATTTATTTTTAATTGGCTAAGTTTTTGTATCCAATGAATTTGAGTAACTTAAGCTAGTCTAAATCTGTACTATAGTACCAGTCGATATTATAACTTAAGCCAGCATCAAGATAAAAAATCGTGTCATGATCATCAAACGCGCTAGCTGAGGTATGAAGCGTGCTATTTTAACCGATTGGCAATAAATATTGGCAGCTGTATTGTATGTGCATGATTATTCCGTTGTATTACAATGTGGTCCCTTGGCCAATAGATTAAGACCGCCTTTTTGCAGAACTGGAGGATCCAAGTTCAAATCCACCGTGAAGCGGAATTTTCGTAACTAAAACTTTATTGCTATAACTGGACACACAAATGACAAACACTGAAATTTATATATTTATTTATATAGATGTATGTCTATATATATACCAGACTGCTCAGCGTGATACATCCTCAAGTTGCAAGGAATGTAGCAGTTTCAATTATCATCCACTAGTACCCTTGCCAGTCCTGTGAGATTGTAACGAGTAATCAGGATATGCATAATTAAAGATGTGGTTGCGTCAAATTTGAGTTGATCTTAAAAGAAAGCATTTTTTCTCTATCAGTTGATATGTTGTTTGTTGTGTTAGGCGATCTCATTGCCAGGATATTTGAAGATTAAAATCGAAAAAATGTGATCGGGGTAAAAACGCTCAGGCCGAAAAAACATGCCCGGACTTGCCCAAAATGATGTCACGCGTTATACAACCTGTCTCTATATCTCGTATTCACATCGGCTATTTGCGATAAAAGTCTAGTCCTACGCGGCTCTATTGGCATATATTTTATTTTGTATTTGCTCATGCTGGCTAGATTAAAATTTTAAATCCCGCTACAGATACATTATTATGAATGTTTCAAAGGCCTCAAATAACGAAAATTTAAAGTTTGTCTTACTCATTTTCTCCAAATGCTGTGTAAACATTTGAGTACCGACTACCAATTCTACCGGTCTACGGTAGTTTTGTCAAGCAAACTATGTAGAATAAGTCTTTGTATCTGCACAGTTCTGCCGCTACCCACACTAACAATATACAGCCTCCCAAAAACCCCGCCCACATTATGTCCATCGCCTATCCTTGGGGCGGGGCTGTATATCATTGCCCACACCGAAAACTAGTTTCTTACTACCGTAAGTAAAATAAGCAAGCTGCGTCTTTGAAAAGAATATACATAGGGATAGAGTTTTAAGGATGAGAAATCTACTGCAAACTGGATTTGAATTCACATTCTCCAGTTCTGCGGACATCCATATACCGTATCCAATTTACTGCAATATTTTGCAAATCATGTTTTGCATTATCTTCAACAATATTATTTTATTATATAATTTTTACAAGCAAAAAGATTTTCATCTTGGCATAAAGCTTTTATTAAAAATATTCAAGTCATGGCCACTCACATAGTTTTAGCTGATACAATAAGACAAATTTATCTACTGCAACAAACTCAAACAAAACATCATGGTTTATGCAGCACACATTCAAGTCTCTCTTTCCCACTTATGGCAGTTTCCACACTGAAAAACCTGCTTCGGCTGGTGGGACGACATAAACATCCTGTAATCAGTAAAACAAATGCAATAAATATATGTCATTCATAGATATGTCATTCTAAATCGTATCTACTGAAAGCTTTCAAATTGGGAGTTTGATAGATTGCGAGTGTAATTTTAAAAACGAATAAATGTTTAACAAAGGCATAAGTACGCCAAGCCAACGATTCGAAGCTTTGGTTCTGGAAGTTAAAGATTTGCATTGATCAATCGATTTTCTTAACTTTCTACAAGTGAGAAGTGAACATCTAAAGTCAAATCATAACTGTAATTTACTAGATAAAACTGCCACAGAAAATTTGAAGCAAATGTAGCTAGGTGAACCGATAAAAAATATAAAACGATGATTAGTGATAGCAAAAAGTTATAATTTTATTAATTAGTACATGTATTAATGAGTACTAAAATATTACCTTCAGTATATTCATCAATCTAAGCCATTGTATTGCTAGATGCTATGGATTAAAGAGAAGCCGTCAAGAACTCACTGTACATACGTATCTCGCAAGCGCAGGAAATTACATTTTAGCCTCAAACAGGGAAATATAATCTGAATGTAAACTCAACAGGAAACTCTATAGGAGACCTAAAGTAAAAGATAAATTTACCTCCATTCTCCGATCTTCCTCCATAGAACTTTAACCACCTGATGCCCAGAAAACTCGGAGTCACCTTCGCAGTAACTTCACAGCAATTTTTAAAATTATCTCCGCCAATAAAACGTGTCAATCGAGTAATTCATCAAAGTAACGATGTTAATTAATTTAGTAAATATCGATGTCCATGCGATTTAATAATGGAGTAAAATCCCTAAATTTGAGATCACAGACAACGCGTTTTACGAGTGATAACATTTATTACGACATATATAAAAATTTCGCGCTGATGATTGGCTAATGAAGCGACCTTATATTTATTGCTCGTGGTTTCTTTTCAGATGTATTACTAGTGACGTCACGAACGAAGCACCCGCTGGAACGTGAGCTTTTTAAAAGAGGGCCATGCTAACGCATATATCTCTGGACAGGGTTGGTCTACAAAGACAATAATGGCATCAAATTGTAGCTGATGTTTTAGCCTTTTATGGGTCTTAATTTCATCAAATAGAATTTTTTGACGCAACCACATCTTTAATTTGTGAAGTGGTAAGGTGGTGGAGTAGTGTAGTGGTTTGAATGCGGACTGTAAGTCGGAGTACCCGAGTTCAATGCTAGTGTGAGGCAATTATTCTTTCTTACACTAATCTTATTATAGTAAAGATTGAATGGGCATATATAGCCAGCCAGGTTGATAGTCACTACAGAATTCTTTGAGTGTTTGAAATGTTCCCTATAGAGCCCATAGATGCCTCTTTCTAAGACAACAGAACGATAGACCAGCCAGTAACTTCCCAATGAAATTAATCAATAAGTTTACCTCGTCTTCTGTGGTAACAACAGAAGGTGCAATCGCTCCAAATCTAGCGGCTCTTTGTTTCAGCTTCTCATCTGTATCAGCCTAAATAAACAGGTTCTGTTAGGGTCTCAATAAGTCAGATGAAAAGCACCAGTTGCTTTTAAGATGGCAGCTGTGACACATGCCTCACACTTCAGTCACAAAAGTGAAACGAGAATTTTAAAAACTTGAGTAGTAATAACTTTTTACATTCTGATTTTAACCAATTTTAACCAAGGTAAATTTAGAATAAATTCTCTCTGTCCAAATGTAATAAATTCCAAGTGACCAACTACACATTTGTACTACAGTCAACATAATACTTCAAATGGGTAATTCTATAAGGAAAAAAAAAGAAAAAAATTGTAAATACAGTGAAACATGGATAACTCGCCCTCGGATATAGCGAACACATGGTTAACTCGACTGGATTTGCTTGGTCCGTTCCCACGCAATGATAAATGGCTCTATATAACTCGAACTCAACACTGTTAATTCGAACTGTTTTTTGCCCAACGGCTACCGAAATGGTTGCTATCGCTTTAGAAAATCACTTTATTTCAAGCCATAGAGGTAAACCTCAACTTTTCGTAATTCATAAGCGTCGTTACTACCTCCATCGGCAAAATATTTTTGTCAACGACTGTTCTAAAGGTTTGGTGAAATTTGATTTATACGTACTACTATACGATGAATAGCACGGGCTAGCCGGGTCACGGGCGCAAGGATTTTCGCCACGCACATACAAAACAAAAACAGCATGTTGTTTTTGTTTTGTATTTGCGTGGCGAAAATCCTTGAGTGCGTGACCCGGCTAGCCCGTGATGAATAGTTTTCCGACGTGGATTCCGAGTTGAATCAACATCGGAATGTTGAATGTTTAAAACGTCTTAAAAATTGTAATTAAACGTATACGTTGTCTTAGCTAAAAAAACTATTCATCGTTTGACCTAAACACAGAATACGTGTGTACATTCAATAAGTATCCATTCAAAAAACGTTAGTGATATACAATGTACCGTTAAACCTCGTAAAACTTTTAATTGAACTGCCTCGGAGTGTTGCTCTTAACGAATGCCAGATAAAGTAAGGTAATCTTTGGATAAACTTCACGAAAAATCAGCAAAATTGATCGTGGGTAAAACGCTCAAAAGAAAAAGATGTCTTTTCTTTTGAGCATTTCAGCAACGATCAAGTTTTGCCAATGTCAATCGAAAAAACGTCCTGGCAATAACATCACCTCAAACAACAAACCAATCTCAAGTGATAGAAAAATCTCTATACTTCTTGATAAAAGACGTTTTAAACTTTACATTAGAAGCATTTAATTTGAAACAAGCCATTTGTGCTTTTGATTTATATTATAGTTTGTATATGTTCACGTATCTACTAATAAATAAGTAAATACATGGACTTGTGACAGTGCTCTGATAACTTGAACACTCTGATAATTCGAACACTTTTGCTCGGTCCCTTGAAGTTTGAGTTATCCGAGTTTCACTGTATATGCTATTTTCATATTTCCAGTGCAATTAAAAATGGGTGATTTGTATGCATTGTTTTTATACCACTTGGTTGAAACAATATAAACAATTTAGTAGTAAACAAGCTGCCTGGTTTCAGTAGCAATATAACATGGCTGTATCAATAGCAATATAACATGACTGTAGCTATATAACATGGCTGTAGCAATATAACAAAGCTATAGCAATAAAACATGGCTATAATAGCACTATAACATAGCAATATAACATGATTATAGCAATATAACAAAGCTATAGCAATAAAACATGGCTATAATAGCACTATAACATAGCAATATAACATGACTATAGCAATATAGCATAGCAATAGTGATATAACATAGCTATAGCAATAGAAAAATCTATGACAGGCTTGAAGCCCTTAGAAATGCGTAACTGAGGTAATAGCGAAGCACCCACAAGTATGTGTATATCTCTTGATAGGCTAATGAATGTGGAGACTCGGTGATATAATAAAAAAGACAGGTGAGGCCTAGGCTGGTGCTAGTGATAGATACAGAGTTAGTCTGGCTCAATCCACTAACTTTAAATCAATATAGTAGAAATACTTTTCGTATTGTTATATTTGATATTTCCTATATTTATCATATTTCTTTATATTTCATATCTATAAATTATATTTAAAAACATCACTATATAAAAAAGCTTGGCTGCGCTCACATCCTTGAAGTCTCTGCCCACTCACACTTAACATAGAGCAGTCTCCGCCCACTCACACATAACACAGAACAGTCGAGTGATTGATGCCATATGAATACTAGACCAGCAGTCATATAACTAACCTTATTTACAAGAGAGGACGTTACCTCACCAAATCTCTCCTTCCTCTTCAGCAACCGCTGCCGAGCCTCCTCAGTTATCTCCGCAGAATCAGCAGCATCGGTAGATGCAGTTATACCAAATCTAAACATGCACAGTAGAGAAAAGGAAATAGTTTATATGCCACACATAGACGTTTATACTGTAGGTATAAAATGCATTAGATGAAATATGCAACTATATACACTCAAACGGACAACAACAGACGGACAACTATTCACGGTGCAAATTGTGACACTCGTCCCATACCTGCCAGGTCTTTTCAGAACTATTATCACAAGGATTTTAATAAGTATATCTAGTCTTTAAACTGCCAGAACATTCTAGAGTAAAAACATTGTTCTTTAATTGTAATTTCAATTTTACAATGGAAAAAGTCTCAGTAACAGAACAGTAATCGGTCACCATAGAAACAGTGTTTTTAGTTTTTGATATTCTCAGGTTCTGTACTAAACTAGAATTGAAGAGACAATCAATGGAGTGGAAGCATACAGCCTCTTCCGTAAAGAAGAAGTTCAAGTCCCAGAGAAGGATACGTAAAGTAATGCTCACAGTATTCTGAGATGGAAAGGGTCCCTAAAACTTTGAATTTGAAAAGCCAAGGTAATACTCTCAAAATTGTTGTTATCTCCTGGCTGGGGTGAAGCACGACATAAGAAACAAGAGAAGAGGCCTTCAGGCTAGAAGTGTCATATTTCACCAAGAAAACGCTGGCCCACATACTGCTGCCCATACATTGGTCAAATTTGAACTACTGGGCTGGAAGGTGTTAGTGCACCCTCCTTGTAGTCCAGATCTGGTACCAAGCGTTTTTCATCTTTTCAGATCATTAAAGAACCACATGAGAGGCAAGTACTTCACTACTGATGCAGCCGTCATTGAAGCTGAATGTATATGGTTTAGAATCCAGCCGCAAGAAGTTTATTCTGCAGAAATTAAGAAACTTGTGAGAGAGTGGCAGAAGTGTATTGAAAAGTGAAAAAATGTAAAGCTCCATCCTATTGTAATAAAATGGTATGACAAAGTTCCACTACTTATTGACTGACCCTCGCGTATGGAATAATGAAGATGCATGGCGTGTCTTAGGCACATAGTACAGTCCATATTTAGAGAATACAAAAATATATGAAAAGGATTATCAACTTCTATCACATTAAAGGTTTACTTGCAATAAATTTCACATTACAGTTGTTTGGTATCAGAAGATTCACCATGTTTTACTCCGCTGTGTTGAAGGTGCAAAATATGTGAAAATGTGATTATAAGCTCTTAAAAGCTCAAAAACGAATAGTCAATCGCAACCATCACGAAAACGATGTAGATTGGAATTCATTTCCAAAATGGCTCAACTGGGACGCAGCTAAACAAGCTGGCTTCTGTTTACACTTTCATGCAACCTTATTCGTCGAAATATTTTCACAAATATACTTCACGCTTTCAACAAAACCATGTCTATTGTCCTTACATGTCTATTTCATCATAATTGTAACGCTGTCAGTTTGAGCACCGATATCTCAAAACCTACCGTAAAAAATCGTTTAAATTTTTAACCTTAGCTCGAAGGAATGCATATCATCCTCTGATAAACATGACCAGCCTGTTGGTCACATGTGATAGTCGAAAAATGCTGCAGAAATTGTTCGCGCTATTTGGCAAGATGTATGGGTCACATGATCAGATTACGACTAGATGATTAGACCAAGACGAAACAAAACTAACATAGCAAGCATCTATATTTGATACGGGTTTTTCGGTAGAACCTGAAGTGTTTGCCATAAACTAGTGCTACAAGACGTTTTATATTGAGCCTTTTATTGGCCTTTCAATTCACGTGATAACACCACGTGTCGAAACAATAACCAAGTTGGCTTGAGTACGTCAGCAAAAGAAAAAGATTCTAGCTTGCGGCGCTTTCGTAATGGCTACGATTAATCATTCGTTTTTTAGCTTTTAAGAGCTTGTAATCACATTCCCACATATTTGGCACCTACAACACAGCAGAGTAAGACATGGTGAATCTTTTGATACCAAATAACTGTAATGTGAATTTTGTTGCAAGTCAACCTCTAAGTTAATTGATAACCGGAATTATACATGTTAAAACTGCTAAATGGAAAACAATTAAAATAAACCAACCTTTCCGCTCGCTTTGATTTCTTTTCAGCCGCATCAGAGTTCTTGCTTGAGCCGTTTTCAACGGGTAAACCAAACCTGAAAAACACAGTTAATAGAGACACAAAGTACACCTTGCTAATAGATTACCGTTACACATCTTAATAGAATGTCAACACTAGTCATCTTAATGCACAAAAATTTCCTTTCAAAATTAAAATTTGGCGATTATATCTCAGTTCAGCGTCATCCGTTTAGGGAACAACGGTTCGCAAACAGATAAGTGATAAAAGTTTTAGTTAAAAGTTTACTAAAATGCATCCGAAAAAATCTTTCAAGTATTTTTTTAGTAAGCTAAATTTATATAAGTTAAATTCAGCGTTTATGTTCCACGTCTGTCTCGAAGGTAAGAACTCTGCACATAGTACATTGTAATGTTAAATTTTCTTGCAGATCATAACCACAAAATGCACCAAAGTTATTGTAGGTAACTATAGTTACTAAGGTTAACATATTATTTTTTTACTATTTTTAATGATGATGATTTTGAAGATTTTTACCAGGCAGTGATTGCATTAGTTAATTATTATGGGTTTCTATACCACTTTATACGTCTATACGATATTTGTACCTTATGATGCCAACATTGAAACGAACTAAAATCATATAATCGTACACCAAATAATTTTTCATTGTAATGGTAGCAAAACAGACTATATTTAGCCATTACTTGCTAATGATTTCACATTTACATTTAAACACCTTTACAGTTTTATTTTTCCTCTTAATTTATTTCAATGAAACACTTATTTCATGATATAAAATTTAAAAGTTACAGTTCTTTGAAAAAGTTTAAAATCCTTTACAGCTGTTTTCTTTTTTCTCTCTTAATTCATTCGGACTGCACAAAAAAACACTTTTCTCATGATATGAAGTTTAAAAGTTCGGATGATAAATGTTGTATAAGTTAAATAAAAATACTTTTCTGTCCGAAGACTTTGTTATTACCCGGGCAACACAGGGCATTCATCTAGCATATCTAGGTATATAAGGCGCTACGCATAACCATAAGAGGGAGACAGAGATGGTCATACTTAGCTGCTCTTTGTGCCTTTTTATCTTCCTCACTCACAATGCCAAACCTGCAACATAGAGCACAGGTTTCACTACAGCACACCACATAATCAACATAGAGCACAGGTTTCACTACAGCACACCACATAATCAACATAGAGCACAGGTTTCACTACAGCACACCACATAATCAACATAGAGCACAGGTTTCACTACAGCACACCACATAATCAACATAGAGCACAGGTTTCACTACAGCACACCACATAATCAACATAGAGCACAGGTTTCACTACAGCACACCACATAATCAACATATCACATCTTTCAGCCCTCTTCTCACAACAGCCACCATATAATATACAACTTATACCTTTCAGCCCGTTTTGATTTCGCAACATCTTCTGACACGACGCCGAATCTCTCCGCACGAGAAAGCTTTTTCTAAAAAATCAAAAAAAATAAGACTAAGACTTGGAGGCTATTTCCACACTGCGGTGTAGACAACAAATTCTATGTCTAGACAGCTTACATTTTCAACTGCAGCTACCACCACTATTTAAACAAAATATGTTCTCCTTTTTTTACTTTTTAATTAGCAAATTGTCTACCAACCACAACAATAAGTCTACCTGTTCAGTAGATTCTACTTCGTCTGTAGTTGTGCCCTTGGCCGTTATAGTTGTGCTACCGGGAATAGGTGGAGCAGTCACTGCCTGCAGTGGAGAGGCAGACTTGGCAGCAGCTGAGCCTTTGACTGCATCGCCCACTTTCCTGATATCAACAGATCATTGCATTGCTATCATCAAAGGCATAACCATTTCCATTCACATCCTTATTAACCCAAAACAGCTTTGGCTAAAACACTGTTTAATGGTCCAATATAAGTACATGAAAACTACTATCATGTAGTTTGATGGAATTTTGAGTGATTTTGAGTTTTCGTTATTAACACCTAGCGGAGAACCATTGAGCCAAAAGATTTGTGAACAATGGGCATGCACGCACACCCCCTCACCCTGGCCATAATTAGTGCAAATCATACTGGCAAAAGCACTATTTTAAATAATGAATAATGATAGAATCTTTTAGCTAACCACATTTTCCATCACAGCTTTCATGGTGGCAACAAGCAAAACTGCACAGCATTACAGTGCTTACGAATTTGTGGAAAAGGTAACTAGGAAGCCCAGAGGCACTCCATGTTTTGAGGGCTTACAAGGATCCAGCAGAGAGAGCAGGTTTCACTGGAGTCTCTGCTACCAAAGATGTCTCGTCAGTCTCATTACCGGCATCTTCCAAAAGAGCTTCAGCTGTAATAAACCAGCTAACAGCTACTCCCAGTACTAGAAAAACATCAAGTGATTATATCCACCTGAAATTAATTATAAACAATGATGTAACCAAAACATTTACCTTCTAATGTTTTTAAAGCTTCTTCCAGTCTGTTCAACAATTCTCCTTTGTTGCCGGTGATAGATAAATCTCGGGCCTTTAGCTCCCTTTTGAGATCTTGTACCTGATACATGTAATTATGAAAATATATAAGGCTTAGATACCAATGCAAGAATGAACAGGGATCTCCTGAACTGGAGTCATGTCATGTTTATGATCAGCCACGATTCTATTTCATAACAGTTAGCTGGTAATGTGTCTATAGGTATTTTTCAACATTAACAATAAGAAAGTTACAAAACACTTCAACTGAGTTTAAAAAATCAAGATTTGGCAATTTATAACATAGTTTATAGATCTATCATTATATTTAAAAAATCGATTTTTTGCAAAATTGTGTCAGTTTGATATTTAAAAACTAAAGTTTGATAGTTCAACTAAAGGAGACTTTTCGAACTATGTATTAAAGAAGAAATATTACACTAACAAACCAGCCCTTTGATGGACAATAGTGTATAAAAAAGCTATTCATTGAACTATAATATGTTAGTTAATGTTTATTAATAATGTCATGAAATTTAGATTAAGCACATTTAGCGATGAGGCGAACTTACTTTACAGTTAATTGTAATGAAATATTGGAATACATATACTGAGCACTGCAAAGGATCAAATAATGGTAAGCCCATTTTTAGGTTACAAAATTTAGGATGCAGAAGCTGCAAAAAAGAAAATGGCACTGTTTAACTGACCAATTTTTTATGATTTCAAGTAAAAAGAACCCTTTCCTCTTCACCCTTGTTGGTTTGAACACACACACAGACCAGCATCAATTTCGATGTTACGCATGACCAGGAACTTCACAGCTCAAGTCAAAAACAAAAAATTTATTTTGGCCATGTTGAGAAATTGGTGACAACAATTAGAGGATGTTTAAAAATATTAAAAACATAGGGCACCTGCCAAAGCTTTTCGCACACTAAACTGTCTTAATGAGAAAAACAATTCACCACATCTGCAACCATAGGTTCTTAAAAGCTTTACTATAGAATATAAAATGAGGGAAGGAGTGGTAACTCGAAGAATGTTCCACAGGATATCCTTAGTTGAGAGTAATCATCTTTGACTGTTTAATTTTGAGGAGAAAATGTGATATATTATGCAATATGTACATGTTAGACAATAAACCTCTTCAGCTTATAACTCAATTTGCAGATGCTGATAATCAGCTTAACAGATTGTCCGAGTCTGTAAAAAATGATGAATAGTGCATTCTTGATAAAATATGTAGCAGTGGCAACTCTAATCTGCTGGAGAATAATAAATAGTACAAGAGCCAACTTTTGCATGGTAGCTTTTTATCCTCGTCTTATTTAATATTGCAGTTTTGCAAACAAACAATTTTGCTTAAAACAATCCCTATGCAGAACTGCACATTTTGAATACATATAGTGAACATCCAAATTTGTAGACAATTAGCCAGGGGTGTTAACTACAGATGCTGACTAATACTAAATGGTAAAAATTGAACTCTTTTAATGGTCACTCCAAGCTTGATTTATATTGATCTATATTATTGTAAAACCGAGGTCCCAATGCAAACTAAACACTAAATAAAGGCAGTAATATATAATACTTGATATTTAGGTAATATACTTAGTATAAAACAATTCTGTCCAGCATAATAATATATTTTAATAAAATTTTCAAAGCATTACATACAGCTGAAAAGTTTTAATTGCAAAAGACAGTCTTTGTATAAGTACTTTTTGTCCTTCATTTTAACAAATTTAGATATTTTTGTTTTCATGTTTTTTTCTTGATTTTAATATACCTACATATGTGTAATCACATAATAACGACTTTTAATTACCATAACATCATTGTTCGATAGTTTAACAATACAAAAGAAAACTGTTGACCTAACATAGCCTGTATTGCTGTTATGGGTGGATATGGAAAAATTCTGTTATGCATAACTAATCCGAATCCACACACAACATCAGTGTTGAATTTGCTTTGTCATTTCATTTTGACTATGTTCAGTTTGTGTACTTTTGCTTTGTCATGCGGGAACTAATTTTATTATTACTGGTTCAAGTACAAGTGAAGATGTTAAGCTGTTGTAAGCAACACTGATATTTACCAGTAATAGTTAATTCTTTATTCTATAGTCCAACAATTAAAATACACAACTAACAAAATTCTATATAATATTAATGACAAAAGGTTAAAATAGCTAATAAAAGTTACACCCTTACTCGAGCGGTCGTCCATGTTTGCTTGCTCGGTCCGCATGGCTGCAAAGTTTCAATAGTCAAATGAGAGTCATGGCAGTCCTTACACGTAGAGGCTCGGTAGTTGAGATAGGGAAGTAGAAGAGGATCAGCTGATGATGGAGAAGGAGGCTCCATAGGTAGGAAGAAGATAGAGACTCCAGAAGCATAGGAGAGAGAGAGGGAGGCTCCAGAGGTAAAGAAAGGATAGAGACTCCAGAGGCAGAGGGAAGAGAGAGGCAGAAGAATGCGCCTCAGCAAGCGGAAGGAGCCTCAGCAGGCCCTTCAGGAAGGAGAGATAGATAGATCGACCGGCAGATACAGAGAGTCATTGGAGCTGTTTTCTTTTATAGATGTCTCTGTTAGAATGTGAGAAGGTGTTTAGGAGCTCAGGTTCTGTTCTTTATGTTGCAGAGGGTTAGCAATTGAGTGAACTTGTCCTATGTATGTCATGAGAAGGTAATGATTGGAAATGATGACTAACTACTATTGTCTTGGTCATGTCTGGTGCAGGTCTGATATCTATCAATGATTTTCTGGTATATTAATTGATGTCTCTCTCTCTCTTCTCATAGGCTACTTCCACAGGAGGTTTCTAAGCTGATTGTAGATGAGTATATGATGACTGTCTTTATTGCTGGTCCTCTAATGTATTAGGTGTCATGTTCATTGTAATATTTCGCACGTCTCCGGTGTTTAGTCGTTTCTCCATAATGCTATCTGGATTCGTTCATACTTCTATACAACATTGCCAACCACCAACATTGCCATATGTTTTGTGTCTTTGATATCTGCGTACTCGGTGGTATGTTGAATATCTCCAAGCAGTTATTTAATGATTAGCAGTTATTAAGATTTGAATTGTTTCCACCAGCTGAGTGACCTGATAGATGTTTTTTAACAGGTACAATTAAGTTGATTTCATTCAAACTATTTTGTAGTTTATTTCATTTTAAATAAAAACGATTAGGCAGTTCTGCAATCTAGATTGTTAATATTTCGTAAATAAACCTATATTATATAAAATCTATCAACAAAACGACCCATCAAAAACTCTATATATTGCTACATTAAACAACGCATCAAAATGTATCCCGTTTGTGAAAGAAACAATGAGCCATTATGAGTACGTCCGTTTGAATCAATATCTTTGTGCTACTGTTCCACCGATAAGAATTTGCATACCATGTATTAATGTGCAGTCTCTAACACAATAAATTGTACCTTCAACTTAGGAAGATCGGCTGAAGTAAGTTCCGAAGCCATGGTGAATACGAATGTTGTTTCTACAATACGAACAATATTTTCTACACTAAGCGATACTAGCAAAACCGCCGCCTAAAACGCGTGCTCACAATATCGTTATTAGAAGTGTAGACCACAATATTTTAAGAAAAGTCGCTGCCAATTATTCGTACGATTATTTTGATACAGTTACGGTACTAACATGAACTGGTGAATGGGCGAACACTGTCCCGACGAATTAATACCGAAAACTATCACAAATTACAAGTTCGAGACGACCAAACTTCAAAGTTACTCGAGCGAAAGATCTTGTTCTATGATAGCGCGTCAAGTATCACACACTGCTTCCAACCATCCTCACGCATCTGAATGCGTGAGGATGTACGTCGATGCATGACGAATGTATAAACCTCTTGTAACCTATATAACCTATAACCACATATAACCTCTTGTGTATGTTAAATGGCTCATAGGCACCAGCCTTCGCTAGGTTTTGCAGCGCGCTGCTACCCATCAAAGCACGACATTAAGGATTTTATTTGCAACCTCCTAAATGTATCAATACACGTAGATTTTTGTTTTAATTAATGCAACGCAAATGCAGCCTTAGCAGATTGTTATGTGTGGTTGTTGAGAAATTATGTTATGCATAACTAATCCGAACCCACGCACAACATTAGTGTTGAAATTGCTTGTCATATTATTCTATTTTGACTATGTTTAGCTTGTGGGAACTAATTTGATTCTTACTGGTTCATGTACAAGTGAAGGTGTTTTAAGCAATACTGATATTTACCAGTAAAAATTAATTCTTTATTCTGTAAGTCCGACAATTAAAATACACAACAAACAAAATTCTAAACAATAATATTAATGACAAAAAGTTAAAATAATTGATAAAAGTTACACCCTTACTCAAACGGTCTTCCATGTTTGCTTGCTCGATTCATACGGCTGCGAGTTTTGATAATCAGATGAGAGTCATGACTGTCTTTATATGTAGAGTCTCGGTAAATGAAATAGGGAAATAAAAGAGGATCAGCTGATGATGGCGATGGAGGTTTCATAGGTAGGAAAAGGGTAGAGGCTCCAGAGGGAAGTGAGAGGGAGGCTCCAGAGGGGGGAGAGGCTGTTCAGCAGGCAGAGAAAAGAACATTCAAGGAAGCCCTCGGGAAGAGAGAGAGATGGAGATGCTGACTCATTGGAGCTGTTCTCTTTAATAGATGTCTAGCATGCAGGAAGGGTAGCCTGTGGGTGTAGGTTGAGTGTTAAGGTTCAATGCTTTGTCAGGAGTGTGAAGAAATGTTGTTTGCGTAAGTGGTCAGCTGGTGAACATGATGTTGACATGTAGGGTGGAGCTCGTGACCTCTGATATCTAGGTCATGTTTGACAGGAGTGGCAGATCTGTACGTGACTCATTTAATTCGTCTCTACTGTTTCTTTGGTGGTTTCTTGGTGATGGTGGTTGGTAGGTTTAATTGCTTCAACTTCCCTTTGGCATGTTCTCTATCTAGTGTTGACGTATTTTCTATGATTGATTCCTCCAATTTTAAAGTTTCTAATTTGCTTCTGACATTTTCTAATTATTGGATTTTTTGATGTCTTTGGGTGTCTTATCACTTGTACGTATTATATGGTCTGGCTGCATTCCCTATTGGTATGTTGTTTTCGCAGTATTTCCATACAACAACATCCACTCTGATTCGTCGAATTATGGAATGCTGTTTTCACGTTAATCCATCACTCTGTTATGTACATTTATAAATTACTTTTAAAATAATAAAATTGGCATATCAAGTTTCTTTGTGATAATGCAGGCTGACTAATTGATCACTATTTTGACATGAATTCAAGTTCTTGCAAAATTTCCATAGTCTATTAAAGTCAGGATTGAAAAAACCCAGAGCTGCTTTCAAATGACTTTTTTATGACTCAAATCAAATCATATCCCACGAACTACAAATCAAATCCCCGGCCCTTGTCAGCAGATTCGAAAGAAATCAAATCAAGTCGAATCAGCCCAATAACGAATTCAAATCTCGAATCATTTGAGAATGATTTGAAATACTCTTTCAAGTTGTTCGCTCAATTGTTGCATAATATGATCAATTTACAGTATAGCTGTAGCGGCGCAGCCTGTACTCCTATTCATAGGACCTGACCCAGAGAGAAAGGGTAAGGGGTTTGCACCCCTTGCCCATTTTTGGTTCTATGGATAGGAATAGTATAGCTGTATCTCTGTACCACTATAAGTATTGTGTATGCTAAATTCATCACTAGATACGGTTTTGTTCTTTGTTATACGAGGCATGTTAAAACATCATTGCAGAGCACATCATACCATTGGCTCGATACATGAATACAATGATACTCGATACAATGAATGAATGGAGGGTTATGTAACGGTTTATGGTCATGGCTGTGACTTTGCTTTTATTGAAGCTTTTAAGCAAGAATGTACAAATGTAAAAAAAAAACTTTCGATACTTGTTTAAAGTTACAAAATATAAGATACAAATATAAGATAAAACCTGAAAATATTCGCAAGTGAAACACAGTTACTGAGGCTTGAACTTGAAAGAGACGAAACTAAGCATTGAGCCTATAATTAACAGCTACATAATATTAACACATTTACTTAAATACACTTGTTGCGTTTTAGAAAAACTAGCTTGCGCAAGTTTTCAAATGTTAAGGAGCTTCTGTGTGGTCTCATGATGAAGCCACTTTTACTAAAAACCCGTTCTATGGGAGCTGATGAAGCTGGTACTGAAAGGACCTTCAGCGCCAGCTCGCTAAGCCTCAGTAACTGCGTCTCACCTTGCCAATAGCTTAGAGTGTTACAAGAAGATCTGATTTTCGTCATATACTATTCAATCTCCTGATTTACTGAATCCAGGTTGCTTGTACTAGCTAAAGGTGCACTATTCAAAAAATCAGCCTTCATATCTTCATTATCACATATTTGTATTTGCTGAGTGCATGTGACTTCCTCTTTCTGTACATGGTCCTTTTAAATCGAAATCCCGTTTTAAGTATTTGACTTCACTTAGTAAGTAAGTGACTGTGTATAAATTATTATTAATTATAATATCATACATATAATATAATTAATTATATAATAAAAATGTATACTACATAAATGGTAATGTTAAAGCTATGGATGATATATAATTATTACATTTATCATACTTACTTGGATAGAATGTTATTGTTATGCTATTCATTTATAATTTAAAATAATAAATTAAATCAAAATTTTATTTAACATTATTCTAATAAATTTGATATAACAAATAAAATTTTAATTTATTAATTAAATTCTACCCAATTATAATACAATGCATATTTATATTCATGAACAATTTCATTACTGTGAATATTGAATGTGTCCGCGGCATGGAATAGAATTGTATCGAATATTATATATTATAAAACTCTATTCATTCATTCATGCCGTAGGCACAGCGCAAGTAATTTTTATTTTGACTAGTGACTGTGAGGTTAGAGTGGGATAGTCACAACCAATTTCTAACAATCAAATAATTGACATCAAAGTATTCAATGCCAGCACCACAACTACAAACATGCCTTTTCCACAGCTTACCAGAGCTGCTCATGCTGATTTCTTTTACACACACGACACGCGGTCCTTTTCTTTGTTCTGTAAAGGGACACGCACGCGGTTGCTCAGCCTTGGTATCGAAGGTGCGCATTTTTTGCCAAAGTTTGGACTAACTTTGCAAACGTCGTAAAAATGTTTCGATCAGTTACAGAAGACTAGGCTATCGATCGCGATTTGATTTGATTTATTTTTCAAATCAAGTCTTCAAATCAGCCCGAAACTTCAAATCAAATCAAGTTACTTCCAAAACTTTTCAAATCAAATCAAATTACAATTTGTGTCAAATCAGTACAATATGATTTGTTTCAAATATTCAAATATTCAAATCACCATGATTTGAAAGCAGCTCTGAAAAAACCATGGTTTTTATGAAAAAACGAATAAACCAGGTTTCTTTTTGTTTAAACCAGTTTTATGGTATAAACCGGTTTTTATGGTTTATACAATTTGACCAAGGTTTTTGCAATTTCAAGTAATTAACATCACTTACTATAGCTGCATAATTAAGTATTGAACATACATATGTGGAATCATCTGTTAAAGATGGTACTGTGGGAGTTGTTATAAGAAAAAGGTGAAAAAACATATGAAAGTTTCAAAATGAGTCTTTAATCAAACATGAATGAAGAAATACAGAGCATAAATCTTATCACATAAAGTGAATACATGTATATTACATACAGCTTTATGTATAAGTTAAGAATTTTAATCTCATTGATTAATTATGTGGTAGCGGAAAGCAGAGCATAATGATCTACAATTGCTAAAATTGAAGCAAAAATTTGTAAATCCATAAGCGTAATAGTAGTAGATACAATATGTGACTGAATGTGTACTTAGGTATTGGTCATACGATAAATTAATACAAGTTTTCCAGCTTTGTACCCAGTTTATTTCTGACTTTTGAATAGACAAACCCAAATGTTGAGAATATCAACTCAATGCTTGCACTAGAGTTGATTTTTCGAAACACAAAACGTGATAAATTGAATTCTAACAATTCAACTAATTTGGCATGTGTCTACTAAATGAAATATTAGTTTGCAAACCTCAAACTTTTGCCAAAAAAGATTTGATTGTTATAATTTCTAATTACAAGCAATCCTCTCTCACTGGCCAGGCTTGAGAAAGTTTTCATGCATTATTAGAGACGATGATGGGATTAGCATATTTCATATGGTTTTCATATTTCATCAGTAAAGGGATCATCATATCACTTGATAAAAGCAATTGAAAATGAAATTCATTAGTTCATTGTTGTGCTAGGATTTCATGGAGTTGCAACTTGAGCTCTACCACCACCTGACTACTATGCGCTAGATAAACTTCCACAGCTGATAATTACATAGCATTGCATTTCTACCACACAGGAACCACTAGGAGCTTAAAATATCATGTTTTTCACACAAAAATAATGAGAAAATCATAAAAACCGGTTTTTTCGGCTGGTTTAAACCGAGCCAACCCTGAATAAAGTTGTCAAACCTTTATTGCATAACATTTTAAAATATACTTGCATTCAAAGCATTATCATAAGCTGAAATTCTGTCATATTAAGTTATGTGAATATTTGTTGTATAATCATGTGATGTTGGTCCATGAAGGCGTAGGAAGTGAGATAGCTGGGGTTGTTTGCCATTGTTGTAGTTGTATTGCTTTTCACCATGTAATGGTGGTGAAGTTTACTTCTTTCAACCGTTTTTGTTCATCCATTGTGATTTATTCGACAATAGCAGTCTTCTCATGGTATCGTTCACATCAGCTGGCCTTATCCTTATACATTTTGTAGAAAACATGCACCGAATAAAGTTTTATTTTATTTATGGAGAGCTCAAATTGAATTACTTGCTATGACAAGGCCCAAGAAACTCCAGAATCTTCACAATAGCAATGAGTAGACAATGGTTTTTGAAGCCATTTGAAAAAATATTTTTATATGGTTAGACATGTACATAATTTTTACGCCTATACCATCCACATGCAAGGCTAATTCGTATCCTATAAAGCTTGCTAGGAGAAAGTGGCTGCCTGAAAATCTATAAAGCACAAGGTTTTGGGTCTGTCATGCACACAGATGGTACATATGAATAAGAGATTAAAGGGCCACAGTTAACTTGTAGGCTGAAACATTATAGTTCAGGACACTGTTAATATAGAATTTAAACAGTAAGGTTGTTTTTCCAGTGCATGTGTCAAAAGGTTTACGCACTACTTGCAACAAGAAATGACCAGCATATAATTTGATGAATGTTGATTTATTCAACAATAAACTCTCATGTGTTTATGCTTACTGGAAATGCTCACACCAGTTACTATAAATATTGTTTATTGTTCGTAGTAGGAATATATAAAGTGTTTATATGTCAAAAAGGGCCCTCTCTACTATATGTAATGAGTCTTTGCTTCTATCATTAATCGATCGTCTATCATTTTAGAGGTTTTATATTCTAGTCCACACTGTTCTCTGTACAAATTATGGTATGTTTAAAATCTGTGCGTGCAAGTTCAATATGCAGCACGTGTTAAGGAATTATTGTTTGGTTTTTCTTTTTTTGCTTATACTTCATTGCATAAATTTGGAACTATGCTATTTATTTAGTAAGTAAATGCTTCACCTTTGAGTTGTTCATTTGACAAAGTATTATTATTTAGCTGGTCTCTTCATCAGTGGACCCGGGACATAAACGGTTGTTTTGAATGACGGTATCAACATGCCTTTTATGAAAGGAGTTCATGCCTTTCGCAACACACTTTCATATTTGAACCAAGGAAAGATAGTCTTCAAGCATGATGTTAGGGTAATGCTCATCAACTACAACTCGGAAAGAGTTGAGCCGGGCAGGTCTGATGTCAGCAAAGGTGTTCGGTAAGTTACCACAACACCACTGTGCCTGCCTGTTTAGTACTTATATATGTTTATCATTAGTTGCAAATATAAGCTCACAGTTCCTGTGTAACATTTGGTTTTTGAATTGTGAGGCTCTCTTTCTTTTCTGGTTCCGATTGTCAACAAACTAGTGATAGACTCGAAGAGTCACACAGTCAATTCGCACATCTCTCTTTACAGGGATTTGATATTCTGGCATTTAAATCAGATTCAATACAAGAATCCACAAACACAAATACTCACCATCCAAAACATGACTCCTACTCCGTTTTTAACATTTATATTAGGTGAGTCCTCAAAGCTAATACTATGTTTATATCGTTAGTATGTTTTCAAATTTAACTACTAACTGCCTTGATAAGAAGTTGGGCTAATTCTGCTTATTAATCGTAACAGTGTTTGCCGCTCAAATAAGTTTTCCCATGACCAAACACGAGTGAAGCGATTGGTTGAGAGATTTATGATAAATGCATATGTGCACATAACTCCCAAAAAATTATCCGTTAATGGCCGTTACCAAACCCTTGTACCGAAATTTCTTCAACAAATTTGACCATTTTTCTGTAGAGTCGTTCAAGTATAATAATGATACAAAACACATATAAACATATTTAAATATGTTACCAAGTCTTTGAAAGGTTACCACAATATCCTAAAACTAACTCATCTGATCGGATTATACATAAATAGACAGATTAATTCAGCCTCAAAATCGATAAAAACTTGCCAAGCCTATTTTAATCAAAATGAAGACCAGCCAGCGAAACGGCGAAAGGCGGTGCGAAAGGCGGTGCGACAGTGAGTAGAACTATGAAGTCGTGCACATTTCACGAAAAAAAACGTGCACATTTCACCAGTCTATCCCATCATATAATTGCCGAAGGTTTTTGTAATTAACGTTGAAGTACTGGAAAGTAATCGTTTTTTGCCGATTCTACTGGATTCTAACATTTTGGACACTTATAATGAATACTTTGGTATTCCAACTGATGTCCAAAGCAGTGAAAGTAAAATAAATGGCGATGATATTTTTCTAACGATTCTTTTTCTATTTTAACGATTTATAACGATACAATATATAATTAACGTACAAGTACTGAAAAGTAATTGTTTCTTCTTGCCGGTTCTACCAGACTGACATTTCGGATACTTATAATGACTACTGTGGTATTCCAACCGATGTCCAAAGCAGTGAAAGTAAAGGAAATGACGATGATATTTTTCTAACGATTCTTATAAGATTATTACAATATTTAATTGTAAGAATTATTATTCGATTTTATAAGATTTAGTTACAAGAATAATCATTCGGATTTGCAAGATCGAAGTGTATAGTGACCGATGGTGTGCAATATGTTAGTTATTTCTTTTCCAAAGTATTTGTTGATGGTACTATGGCTGTGCCCAATTTTGCAGTGCTACCAAGCCGTTTTTAATATCTGCAAAATTATATAAATATGTACGTATATATGTACGTATGTATATATGTATGTATATATATGTATGTATATTACACAGCAGCTTGCCATTTTACTTCTAATATTGCATTTCTCCTATTGCAGGGAGAGATGTAAACATGTCATCTTTTCCTTTCATTATTGCTGTTTGTTGTACATAACAACACCCAGTACATTGCAGTTCACCTATTGCACTGCCATTTGATTGCTAATATCGCATTTCTCAACCAGCAGTACCCTTTTTTTTTGCATTATCATTTTGGTCGTGGGCTGTATGACAGTGGAATTTCAATAATTTCAGTAATTTAAATATTTACTGGAATAATCTGCTTACAGGAACCAAACAAAAAATTCATGTGGCTGTTGACGGGAGGTCAAAAGAGGAAATACTCAAGCACGTACGAGATATTGTCGGAAAATCTGAGTAAGCAGTTGATGTTTATCAATCGTAGTCTTAACTGATTATCTTTGGGTTTAGGAAATAAAATGTATCGCGCAGGATAAAGCTGAGCAGCATGTAAAAAATTAGTATCCGTGAACTGAATTTTAACGCTTCACTTCTCTATGTTGAACAGATATGTAAAATCTTTAAATGCTGCTAAAGACCTCATTGCCATTTTGTCAACTAAAGATTCAACAAACACGTATACAACTGGTTTGCATCTGCTTCTCCCTCTATGTTCCAGTGAAGAACTAAAGGAGGAAGAAGTCCTGGAGGATCAGTCACTATTTGGACATGGTTCAGCAAGACATTGCATTTGTGAGGTTCCAGGTCAGGTGCCTTGTCCAGCATTTGTACCTTTGCCCAAAGAAATGACTGGTAAATACCAGGTGAAACTCCAGAAAGGGGAACTAGAGTGAACAGTCACGTCTGACGTGTAGCGATCATTGTCCGATGTAGTGATATGTGACTGCTATAAGGGATTAGATGTAAAAGTAGCATTGACAGTCACTGCCGTGTGTGACTTGAAGCGGCACAATATTGAACCTGCGATTTATTATGACTAGAACTAAAGTTTTTCCATCAGTTGTATAAAAATATATTACCTAATCAATTCTTCATATAATTTAAAATTAAATATGAAATATACTGAATTTCATTCAAAAGAATCACTCGCTAGAGTGAGTCATTTAATATCAAGCCGGTCTAGCAAGTGGTCTATCACTTGCTAGACCATGTCATGTAATATCCAGGCTGTCACTAAGCAATGAGCACCATGATAGCTAGTCTGAGAATACTAATTACATGTAGGTTGCTTATAATATTCCTCTTCAAGATGTCGCAAGTTATCTTCAAGCATTTCTACTTCGTCGTGTCTCTGTGCCATCTTGGCTTGCTTCAAGTAGCCTCGGATGATGTTCATCTGTTGCACCTGAACAAATAGCGTGACTCTTGGTGTTATGTCACAGCCACAAGAATCTAGCATCACAAGATTTTTCATTTGTTTCATAACAACAAGAATGTGTGAAAGTTTCGTATGTCAGATCTAGTTATAACTGAACCGAAGCAGAAAATTAGCTTATCAAGATTTGTTGGTATATGTCAGCTGTTTGATAGGTTGATGTCACTATGATGCAAATTCACCAGGAAATATCAGCATTTGTTAGCACACACATGCAGATCTGTGTCAGAATCCAGAGAATTTACGCTAGACCTTTTCAGTAATAGTACAAGTTACAATAATACATATGTGTTACAATTGTACAAACAATAGTTGGCATAATATTCTAGCGACACGGTTGCCTACTAACCATTGGGTCACCGTCCTGAACCTCCCTTCCATAAACATCTCCCGGTGTCCAACCTGTAGCTACTGGAGTTGTTACGGCTGATACTTCCCTGGATGATGGTTGTGTGTGCTGCTGCATGGTCCGCTTCTTAATGGTTGGATGCGGTTGCGAATTCTCCTATGCATAAAGTTGTTCAGGTCAACGTGTGAGGTCAACGGTTATTACAGGTTTGGGGTGGTAAATTTTGGTTCGCTAACAGTAATTTTTTACATAAGAGAAAATTGCCAAACATTAACTTTTACCACCATTAGTTGAATCCTCATGAATTCTATTAACAGCGCAAAATAGTAAAAAATTAATCTACATATATTATAAATTGCTGGCATAAGTGAGTGAATCGCATATCAACTTTCATAGTGTTTCCTCTACCAATTGGACAGACAGTTACAAATTGTAATCACGCCTCTGAAATTCACTGGGCTTGCTTCAATTACAACAGAAAAAAGTTTGTAAAATAACAGGTTGCAAAGAGACAGGTACATATCATAGTCAAATCCTACATTGTGCTTAGGAACAAGTTGATTGGTCTTTTCAAGATTGCTGGCACAAATAGTTATTCATATTTTTTTCTAAGGAACAGTTGAGTAGATACAAAATTGACGCTAAGAAAGTGCCATCGTTCGTTTTACTCATTGGGTAGGGTTGAATGGTGACAAACCTTGACACGCTCCAACTGCTCTCTTATCTTTTGTTTCCTCTCTTGTTCTTTCCGTGTGACAAGCTCTTGTAACTGCTTCTCATCAGGTAGGGAAGGGAGTGTGGCAGAGCAGTCCTGTATATAAGCTATAGCAAAAGCTCGAATGCTTAGCTGAAGCTTTGTGGCAGTTCCACTGGGCGCTTGTGCCTCCGATCCCTTTAGTGTCATGATTCTTTTGCTAATGCCTTCTATCTCGCTGTATGACTTTGCCAGGCCTTGTCGTAAAGCACCTGCCTTTTCCAGACTGTGTGTTGTCTCCCCTGAGCTGTATCGCAACAACAAATGTAGTCTATTAAATAATGCAGATGGTCAACTTCCTTCGCATATAACCATATGGAAAGTTGTTTATTTTAAAGAAATGATAAACTACGATATTAAATTGCTTAAATTAAATTATTCTATTGATCATATAGTAGAAGGGCCAACTACACTATCTCACCATAATGAAAAGGCAACCTTGACATATTCCCGTGTGAGTTCTTCGGATTTACTCTTACTACGCTGTAGTTGCTAAAATAAAATGAACCTGTGTATACATCAACGGCACATCAGTGATAATAACATCTATTATGGCGATGGCGGACTTTGACCATATATCTGGACTGCTTAGCTCCAGGCTTTCCTAGCATTTCTATTATCATTCAGCAAAACAAGCAGCAGTTGTCATCTATCACTGGATTTCCATGCTTCCAATCAATTCGGAGGTGACCTCTGCCGATGAATTCGTACCTTACATTTCCAACAATTCGGAATTGCGCTTTATCAATTTTTCCCGGATTAGCAATGTACTCCTTGTTAAAATAGACTCACTTTCAGGTTACAGTTGCTTTTCAATGCACGTTTGGTACACTCATTGCACTTACTCAGCCACGATGTCTGATGAGTATTGTCTTTTTGTTTTCCTTAGTGCTGCCCTCTATATTACAATAGAGCAACAGAATTTACTACTTGCTATACAGTTATTACTTCAGAGGTCACATGATTGACAGTCACTTTTATGATGATGATGATGATGATAAATTCGGCATTGAATTGAATAAGAAAAAACGCCTCTATTTGCAGACAATATGAATGTGTGATATTAACAACATAGATAATGTAGTCAAAACAAAAAAATGATATTTCGAGATGAACCATAAACTATAATAGAATAAATAAAAAGGCAATTATCTAGTTATCGTCGTATGAGAAACCCATCGTTGCGATAGCAGTTAGAATCTACCATACTTGTGTGATAGTGTGATTAAATGCGCCGAATTGTTAACCTCCAGTGGGGAGCGCTTATAACCGGGTATTATCGATTCTATTGGCAATGAGCATTTTTGTGACGTCGAATAGTAGTCTCACTGCGAATGCCTTAGTACATACATGTATTTTGCAAAGCGAAATGGTGTCAAATCCATTCGAATTTTATCATTTTTATGATTCAAAGTGGCAGAAACTCCGAATTGATTCGAAGCATGGAAACCCAGTAAATAACTACCGGTGACTCATTTTCTCCCATGAACTTTTTTGTACATGGTGAGTTAATTAACTTTTTATCAGACGCGCGGACCGGTGCAGAGCAAGCATGATGGCCGATGGTCATGTTAGTTTAAGGATTTGAAAAAGAATTGTGCTTCATTCCAGACAGAGAGCCACTAGTTTGAGGCATTCAGACTACAGTACAGTGTAAGATGGCCTATTGCATGGCATTGCTTCGTGCATCACTTCTTAGCAGTTTCAGCATAGGCAAGGTAAATGATTACTTCATATAGGACGGATATGGTTGGTTTCAGACTGCGTTGTTCTTGTCTCCTATTGTGCAACTCTATTAGTTGTCTACATTTGGAGCACATTCTAAGAGCAGGCCCCGCCTCTTTAGACCCTATAGAGTTGAGACTGCTATTGCTGTTGCTGCGTCGAAGGAAAGTCGGCTGGGAGACAGTCACTTCGGAAGCAGTGGCTGCATTGCTTACCAACCCTGCAAAAAAGCACAATGTTATTCACGTAACATGACTAACTGATAAAAATAATTATATTTCAAATAACATAGTTGCATGAGCTTTGGTAGCTTGAAATTGGCAGTAGCACTTAATTGCATGCAGAATATAGCAATACCAAATAAAATAGATTTTAGGATGCCTTCAGATTCAGTGCAAGTGAAGCGTTTATGTCCTAAGCATGACCTCCACACAATTTGAGTAAAATTATGGCAGTTTTTATTTTAATTGAAATAAATGAGAGCGCACGATAACCAAGTTAGGTAAAGTCTGTGAACAATGGATAAGCACACAACATAAGTCACATCATAAAGACCCATAGCTGAGATTTTAATAAATAGTCAAATATTTTAAACTACACTTGCCTAGTAACGAACGCATTTGGTGTATGCCATAGATTATTTTATTAGATTTGTTCACCAATTATTGAGAGTAAGTATCCCGTCAGTCACATATCGCTCAAAGCAGCATGTCGAAGATAACTCCGAGTTTATGGATGCACATGACAAAATACCGGTAATTGCTTATCGTGTATCATATTTCGTAAAAGATATTTTAGGACATCTGTCAAGGGTACCCCTCTCGGTACACATAGGGAATTCATAAGGGCAGTATAGCAGTAGTTAACCCTTTCACCCTTAATCCTAAAATATCCAGGAAGAAGTTCCTATCCCCTGGGCAAAATTGATCGAGATCATCTTTTAAGCAATTTGTGCCAAATTCCGTTTGTTATATCGAATTTCTGTTGCAATATTCCAAAAGTACACATTCTAAGCTGTTAAATGAGTACCAGTTTGCTATAAATTGAAGTTCGTAAAACAGGCCAATAAAGGATTTTTCTCAAGTTATCATAATCATATCGGAAAATTTGATGATCGTTTTTTTCAGGAGTATCATTAGAATTTCAATATTATATTCCAACTCTATAACTTTATCACTGGACCACTAGTTCTAGATAAGTCTCAAGAGCAGATGTGATAATAAGATTTACTTGCAGGTAAGTACTAGACTTTTAATAGGGTGAGCAAGACATCAAATAATAATGATAGTTTCTACTATCAGACTGAGTCTGTCAGCTGTGATAGCAGTTTTTTGCGAGTTGAACAAACTTTGATTTAGTATGGTTTTATTTTCAAGCAGATAATTCAAGTGGATTTTCAGAAATAATCACAATTATCTCGGCTTGTAATGCATGGATCTTCATAATTTTTTCATTGCTCATGTTAACAAATGTGCCTACAGCATAAACTTATAGCTCGCCAAATTGGGTTGGTTTTTCATGCTTTTAGTAGCTAGTACTTTGTTTAATCATTTAGTGATTTGAAGCAATTTATTCTATTTTGCTCATAAAGATTTTTTTTGCTTGTACATAGCTACATTATTTTAATATAGAAATGTAGCTCTAGATGTCGTCTTCATGAATAAAAAACAGAATTAAGATAAAATTAATAGAAAGGGAGATACGGGCAATTTAGTAACACTGAGTCTATCACTAGTGAGCAGCCAATTGGCCTGCATGTGCGCAATACAGTTATTTAGTTGGGCCTGAAAGGGTTAATACTCTATAATATTAATAAGGCAAAATAGAGCTTGTATCAGAAATACAAAGAAGTAACAAAATGTAATATAAACGTCTCTTACGAGCTTGAGTGAAAGGCAAGAAGTCAGAGCATTTATCACACATGATTCCACCACAAAGTCTACAGTGGTGTCGTCTCCTTCGTATATTGAAGCCCTTGCCGCAAGTCAAGCAGTTTGGGCATGCCCCATTCTCATCCCATGAGACTATGCTCTGCTCAAATGCTGCCAACAAACAACTACACTCAATTACTTATATACCTGTACATGCTTATGAGCACAAGTTAAAATGGCAGCAATACAGTCAAACCTAGACTTACTATTATTTTGACATACAAATTCTTTTTCATTCGACATAAAAATTTAGCATTCAACTCACATCTTAAGTAATTCCCAACATACATTCCAAGTTTTTTAAAACATTTCGGATTTGCTAGTTAGCACATGTATATGCTGTACTCCTTCAAAAAGTTTGGTTCATAAATCTTTGAAAAGCATTAAACAGTGGTTCATAACTTCCTTTTATAGTTTTCAAATCAAGGATTCGGAGAAAACTTGTGTGTGGTGATAATAGTAAAATAAAAGGCAATGCTTTCTTTAGAGCTGAAGCAAGAAATTGCGAGAAAAACATGAGCAGATAAATGTTCTTGGAACAATTCTTTAAAGTCTCCAAAGCCATCTACTAGTTGTCGTGTAGAGGAAATTGGAAGTGATGCAAAGAAAGAAGTCTGCGATGAACAAAAATGGAGAGACTAAACATAATAATCTACTATATACTACAGCGACTACAGAACTTGCACGGGTACTTCGAGCGTTAGGATAGGCGACGGTGAGAAGAAAGAGATCAGCTGGTAGCGACTTACTGTCACCCTGCTTTAGCCATGGCCAGCTGTACGCCGCCTGCTTAAAAGTAGGCACAAGCCGAAAACTGTTTGTTCATACACCCGACAAAAAAACAAAAAATGTTGTCTATCTGCCAGGGTTGCGTTGAATTAACATTGTGTTACTGTTATGTCATGCTTGCATTGAATTAACATTATGTTATTGTTATGTCATGCTATGTTCTTCATGTTCCGCTATACCTACATATTATTCACATGCAGAATTTTCTAACATAATGTATTTTTCAGGCCTATACATATATTTTCATGCATTCGTTTTCCTTATTGTATCTCATAAAAAGGCTATCATGTTGGCGTTATGTTTTATCATTGTAAGGTGCTGATGCATTGTAAACTAGCTGTAAAACACATTGCAGATTTTCATTGTTCTCCCCAACATTATTGACATGTATGACTGCATATGTGTATACAGTCTGATCAGGCCAACAAGTTCAGTAGACGGCATATTTGGAGTTGTTTTACAGTATGAAAGACAACTCTCGATAAACCTCTTGCTGTACGTGATTCTGTTCCGGTAGACAGGTAATGCAGCTAGTTAACAATAAAATAAAAAATGCATCAAATATCCAAATAAAGTTTTAAGATAATTAATTTACAGTTCTTGTAGTCCAAGTTGAAACAGCTATATATCTGTTATCAATTCTATTTACGCCCGACCCATCTCCTTGTATCACTCAGGCTGCACTTTCTTTAACATAAAGGCAAGGTGATAATAAAAATCTTTTTATTGATTTTTACTTTGGTTTTTTGCACATAATTTAGTTTTATGAACAAATTTATAAAATGCATTTGTTTCCATGCTATATATAGTTGGTACCTAAAGTGCTGATCGTCATGCGTTGCAGCTGTAGAATGAATCAAGTAAACATACTGTTATAAGGATGATTACTCCGGCGTACAGTGTACAATAGTTTAGAAATTCGAGGAAATATCGGAGCGGATTGACTTCGTATCTCAATTTTTTATGGCTGGTCTTGAAATATTTTCGAATGAATCACAAAAAGAAAAATCAAAATATTGTGCAAAATGATCATATGACTAGATGACTGCAGTTGGTAAGCATCAAGCACCTGTAGGAACTTCCGGCGTGCAATAGTCAAAAAGGAAATGGAAGAAATTATTCCTGAGGAACAGTGAAAGTACCTCGTCGCTTTGGCCCTTCTTCAGGTACATCATCTCCTGTCAGCTTAGACAACCTTATGACAAGCTTGTTGCATTCCACTACAGTTCTGTCCACCGTTGCATCCCGTATTCCCTTGAAAAAGTCTGTCATATTCCTTGTTTTTCCTATATAAGGGATATTAATTACAAGACTGAATTTATGATACATAGTAAAAAATACAATAACCCCATAATTCTATTTAAAGAACCGCATAGAAAAACCAAGATAGGTTGAGCTAGGACAGATGTCAACGCTACATAATGCGCCATATTCAGCCAAAAAGATGTGGGAAGGTCTTGTAACTATCACACAAGTACAATAATCCATCCATGCAGAAAGTGTGTCTCCAAACACATCAAATGGCTGGAGAAATTCTACATAGACTAACTAAAGGTAATTATTTTCTTTGATATACAGAAAACCAGCAGATCATTTCAACTTGCTACAAAACTGCAACTCACAATTTACAACAGAAAGCTTTATTTTACAAATTAGCTTTACCACATGGTATACCAATAAATAGTAAAATATAATCTGCATTCACCTAAAAAGTCTGTTTTATTTATGGCTGTTGTATTATTAGGCAAGTCATTCCTGTCTTGATCAAAAAGCATTCAAATGGTGAGCCACACGTTGTATTGACATTTATTGAGTGAGAACATGCAGACTTCAGCTATAAAGTATATAGGAGTATAAACATGTAAGTGTATCACTATCCCAATATGGACTCACCTATATCTTGGGTCTCAAAATGCGCCACTTGTCCAATGGTAGCAGATATGAAGCTGTTTCTGTTTACAACTGTTTGTTTAGAGTCACAAACAGGGGACTCATACTCTTCATCATCCAGCGTAAAAAGCTTCTTTGCTTTACCAAAAAAACCTGTAATATGTGAACAATGGCTATAACAATGAATGAACTTAAATCAACCAACACAAGACATAAGTAAATTCGAAGATGTGGATCGGGTAGTGAACTTATGCCCAGTGCATAATAAACTTGTTTATGTTTGTATCTGTTTTATAGTTATGGATTTGTCAACAACGAAAAACATAAACTCCATCAGCACAACAGTTGGGTTGTCTTCAAAATTTGACCATTCAGATGATGAAAAGTAAAAACTATTGTAAGCTTGCAAGAATTGTTCAGAAAGTTTGACAGAAGTCATACATATCAGGCTGAAAATATTTCAGCTTGCATCAGTAAATTATATTTTAATGGTGAATAGCTTTGAGTTGCTGGTAGCATAGCTAAAAGTATTTTAAATTTATTATTTGATAAACATGTACATGGTTTAGAGCAATTTCTACTATGATGTGGGCTCAGGTTGCTACTTGTACATGTATTTATATCACCGCCTCTCTACTATGATGTGGGCTCAGGTTGCTACTTGTACATGTATTTATATCACCGCCTCTCTACTCTGATGTCAGTTCAGGTTGCTACTTGTACATGTATTTATATCACTGCCTCTCTACTCTGATGTCAGTTCAGGTTAATACTTGTAGATGTAGTTATATCACTGCCTCTTTACTATGATGTCAGTTCAGGTTACTACTTGTATATGTAGTTATATCACTGCCTCTCTACTATGAGGTAGGTTCAGGTTACTACTTGTATATGTAGTTACATCACTGCCTCTCTACTATGAGGTAGGTTCAGGTTAATACTTGTAGATGTAGTTATATCACTGCCTTTCTACTATGAGGTAGGTTCAGGTTAATACTTGTAGATGTACTTATACCACCGCCTCTCTACTATGATGTCAGTTCAGGTTAATACTTGTAGATGTAGTTATATCTCACTGCCTCTACTATGAGGTTAATATAATAAAGGATTAACATCAATGCAACAGACAAACTTATTGATCACTGTGAGAAATGGTATGTGTCAATAGTAATAATAAATAATAATAATAACGCTATCATGTATGACATTAGTTTAAAACTTGGGAACAAGCTTCCCTTTGAATTAGTGAAACAAAGAATTGCCTATTCAGCCATGGAAAGAATCACCAATTCTAGCCACGATACCCATTTAAAATTACTGTACCAATTTACCTTGCAACTTACCCAGTGGTTTGCAAGGCAAGAGGGCTTTACGCGCTGTTTAGCTGAGCAATACAGAACTTACCTCTAATTTGAATTTCGCCTCTTTATGCTTAGAGGACCTTCAGAAAATTTGAAATTTGGCATTACTATTGCCAGGTTAATCGTAGGACTATCTTTGGTCGAGGTCGATATTTATGACCTAATTTTTTTAACGTAAACCCACCACTAAGCTTGAGAAAAGATATTCTGCTTTAGCCTACATTGCTACAGCTGACTTCCAAATATACATAATTTTTTATATAGGTTGTTATATACAGTATATAAGTTGTTATATACAGTATATAGGTTGCTATATACAGTATATAGGTTGTTATATACAGTATATAACAACTCATATAAAAATTCTATATGATTACTTTAGTCACATATAATCAGCTAAGAGAATTTTTGGAAGTACCTGATATAAAATCGGGAAAAAGCCATAGTCAACCTCTACCCTTTTTATACATTTTGAACAGTAACAAAAATTTCTGTCACTTACTCCACAATTACCTATATGCGTGAATATAATAGGAGCAGAGATCATACCTTTAACTTGATCTAATATATCCACATTGTCTTCTGCATTATGAGCCTTTTCAAAATGAACAGCAAGTGAGTGAGCATCTCCTTGATCCTGAAGACATATGGGGCAGATAAATCCTTCTCTAGCAAGAGGTGAAGATGGGTCATGTTGTGTTACCTGAGCCATCGATCCTGGCAATGAAAAGTGAGAAAATTTTTGTTTACGATGTTTTTGAATAGGCTCTGCAATTCTCGATTTTGATCTCACTTTATCCCTAAATGCCTCTGAAAAGGCCAGAGCAACCCTCAAGTGGTTAGATATTTGTTTCAGGTTACTAGCAATACCTTTATTGCCGAAAGCAGGAATCAGTGTCACTAAAAAGGTAGAAAGAATGCTTTGACACATTAAAAGTACATTGTTCAGAGATTTGGACACAGACATCACAGAAAATCAACTGCAGGATAAGCAAGGACACTTCCCCAAGGTTTTGTGGTAAAGGTGAATAGTAAAAAAATTCCTGGTCGGGGAAAAACAATATGCTTACTTGCACTTTTTTATTGGTTGGTATATTACTAGGCCACCCTAATTGGTTTAAGAAAAAGCATGTAACACATGTGTATGTCCACGAGTCTGGTTGCATCTTATGAACTTAGGCTACAAGCAACAGGCTTTAGGGACGCCACACTTTCATCTACCTATAAGATGCAAGTTCCAGGTGTTAGAGGTCCCACGTTATGTATATAGCTACGTCCACAAGCAGAGTTTGCCTGCTTACAAAGTGGTGAGTGATACAATATAATGCACAGGTTCTGTATGCTCATGTAGAACCTGTGCTTAACAAATTAGCTATGATTATTTTCATCAATTTAAAACTACAGTGAGAAAGCCAAACTTGCACCAACACATTGTATTACATTAAACATGAGTCATCAAATATGTCCGATAGAAGATCTACTTTACAAAAACACATCTGACACTATTGAATCAACGTATTAGCCCCTACTTATTATCCCTGCAGATTGTTATATAAAAAGCCATAGTTCAATAGACAAAGGCAGAAGACTGTTGCCTAACAATAAACTGTGTTAACATGAAATCAACAATCAAAAGCAGAGATGGATAAAACCAAAGAAGCGAAGACTGATTCATTTACTGCAAATTCCTGTATCACCAAACAGGAACGCAAGGAAGGAATTGGACGTGACCCCATATCCACGCAGAAGGGAGATGCCAGACAGATGAACAAGAAAACTACATAGAATCATCCTCTCCTTTCTGGTCACTGAGATATTCATAGCCTGAGCCCTATCTATGTGGGTATGGGCAATAACTCGAAGATCGAGTATGCCTACTTAGCTTACTGCAGCAGAGGCTACGCATGTTTTTAAGAGCCAAGTTGCACAATCATTAGCTCTATGGACATGTCTGAGTCCAGGCGCAAGGCAACCTCGACGACTGGAGACATGCTCAGTTGCAGAGAGCAATTTAAGGTTGGATGTCATTTCTATCGCCACCAGTGGCCTTTTTGGGGAATTCAACCTTGACCTGTTGTTTGCAGGTCAGGCATTTTACACCACTAGGGGTCAGCAGCCCTATCTAATAAATCTGTAATACTGTTTATGCGTTCATTTGTCGCATGCTGGATTGCATTGCAGAAAAACTTGGAATAAGAACACCAGATCGACCTTTGGAGGCCATACCTCTATTATGTGGAAAAGTTTGACATTACCGCAATCTCCAATAAGTGGTAGGAAGAGCTTCTCGATACACCGATGTATATATCTATATTTGGGGCATCCCAAACATGTCCAGACGTTGGGCTCCTATAGGTCCAGATAAAAGAGGTGTGACCTCCCAAGGGCGATCTGGCGCTTTTGACTCAAGTTCTTGCAATGGAATCGAGCAAGCAACAGACACATGCATATATAACATATCCACTCCTTTTTCTCAAATTGGTTAGACTGGCAGAACGACATGCTCTGCACACAGACCTGAATACAGAGACCAGAGTTGATCATTCTCTTGTGATCATCTGATGCTAGCAGATCTGCGAAGGATTGAGATAAGATCATGGACGTGTGTCAGCTTAAGGGCATAACTATCATTGGCTATTTTAACATCTTGTCACTATTATTATTGCATTACAATTTGTTAATTTTTATATTTAAGGTATATGTATTGGATTTGTAGAAATGAAGACGCATCCTTTACTGGTCCATATTAGTATTACCCATACAGTAGCTTAGCACTCTCACTAGTGTCCGAACCAATACTAATCAATTAATTAAAACAACTTAACAAAAGGTACACAAACTGAACATTGTTAAAATAGAATAAGACAAAGCAAATTCAACACTGACGTTTGTGGATGCAGAAAAATTATGTATATCATGATTCTTCTAAAAACACACACAAACAGTTCACTGACAACGAATGCTAACAAACAACAGAAATTCTAACGAAAAAGTGTCGTTATACCTGTGGTAGATCTTAGTTGAGCGTATTGTAAGCTAATACGAGACATTAAGTTTATTAAATTTTCTAGAAGAGTATTACAGCACTAAATCATCCATGTAACTGTTCATAAATTACCAATGTTACATCTTCTAGCATTGACATACATAAAAAAAAGTTCAATTGCTAGTTATGAAGCATCATAAATTTTTACAATGTGTTAGTCTTCCGACAATTGGTCTGTTCTATTTTTATACAACTTTCACGTTATTATATGCCTATACAAAATATCTTAGTCTCTTAGATGTGTATAAGAACACGCCTTGAACTATTGAATATGCGTCATTAAATATTCGGCAATATTATCAACGTTTTTCTACCCGTTCCGACAAATGAGCAACAGACAAATCACAAAAGTTCGTACAATTGTACTGGTTATCTATTGTACTGGTTCGACCGCATACGTGATGAGATGAACAAGCCCATTGGGCGAGTTTTTTGCTGTTGAAGGCGAAATCACGTTAAACCACCACGCTTTCGTTGTTTCCGGTTAAACTGGGTTTTGAGATAATAAATCCGTGCGCGAGACTGCGTACAATCATTAATAGAGCCTTTATCAGCCTTTTTTTAGTCTAATAAAGTCTTTATCTGCGTTGGCATTTTAGTAATCACTCTGAAATCTGCAAAAGCATCGCTTTAAGATTCGCATTAAGATCAGATTTTTTTAGAATTATGTATTCTAAAACGCTACCCAGTAGACTACTGCTATAAGTTCAATAAAATAGGATTTCCCCACAAAGACCGCACATTATGCATTAAAAAAGCATAGGAACACAATTCAAACTTTAACAGAATATTTATTTTGTGTTCTCCTGCTTTTTTACTCTTGGAAAATAAGCACATCCCTAAAATCACAGTTCTCTTATAGTTTTAGGCCAGAAGGATTGATAGAATTGACAAGTTGTAATAAAAGGAGAATATTTGCCTTTTTTCCATCCTCATGTCGCGAGTTAATGGCTGTAACAAATGATAATTCAGCTTGCTCAGCATAACACATGACATGTAGGTAGGTTGTGTCTGGTAATTTTTCTCATTTTGATAGTGATTAAAAACTGCCTTCTCTCATTTTTGTCAAGCTAACACGACCCTTCAATCTGAATACAAAACGCAAGGCCTGATTTTGCACTTTCTCTAGTTTTTACCATGCTTTTTAAATGGATCCCATGATTGAGAAACAAATTCTATATAAGGTCTAACAACAGAGAAATATGCTACTTTCTTTGTCTACATATCGGTATCTTTCAAGACACAGCAAAGCATAGCTAACTGTCTTGCGGCTTTAGAAACAATAGCATTAATATAAGAGTCCCTTTTCATATCCTCTTACAGAACAATTCTCGAATAAGGGTAAGCGGGAAGGTTAATAGTTATTTTGAGTTTGTTGGTGGTGATTGCTTAAAACATTTTTAGTTTTCACAGAATTTATAGTTGATAAATAGTACTTTGGTAGATTTAAGGTGTACAATTAGGTGATGAGCTATAAAACTAACATATTAGCATTCTTTTTAATAAAAGTGATTGTATTAAAGTGGTAGCGTTAATAACAATAAAAATTAATATTAATGGAAGAAAATGTCAACACTAGTAAATGGTTTAGTAGTTATTCTAGGATTTTTAAGCAATTTCTATATACAAAATGTGTAGGCTTTCACTTCAACCTGTTTATCTTATATTAAACCCACATTGAATTTCAGCCAGCGAGCATTTACACAGTATCCTTGGTGAAGCTGAACTAACTGTTGTCAATGTTACTACAAATTTGATTTTTTTTAGTATATGTTAAGATTCATTCTATGGAGTGTTAACATTTAGTTTGGGCTGATTTTACATTCTTGTTAACATGTTTTCTTTTATGTTGAGTTCAGCATCTAGTTAGTATGAGTTTAGACGTTAATCTGATTTCCATTGTGTTAGGCAAGGTTCATTTAGGGAATTTGAATTTAATCTCGACTTGGGCATAAGCCTTTAAGTTTGAAAGTAGTGATCACAGTTCTTGCTCGAAAAAATCATTTTCGAATATTGTTAAGATTGAAAGTTGTCAAGATATGTACCCATGCAATTGACTTTCTATTTTTCTGACTGTAGCCTTCTTGTGCTTTTGTGCTATTTGTAGCCATCATGTTACAATAATATGGTATCAGTTTATGGCTTACCTGCACAAAAATAGTTTTATTTAAGCTCTACATATCACAGGGGGATGCAACAGAAGCTAGTAGTTTTCTTGTCTATTGTGGGAATGGAAATTTGCCTTGACTCATTGAGTCTTGTCTGCTATTCTCCATTTATTGTGGGATATCTAGGCCAATGCAAATAAAGCTAAACATTTGAATAGTTAGCAGCAAAACTAAATCACTTTACATCATAAACTGAAGTGTCTAAAAGTATGTTATGGATCATATAACAATATTTTATTTTTTGATATTTGCCTCAATTATGGGGTGTACCTGAGAGGTTATTTAATTTTTATCAATGACAAAAGTCATAAAATTATGGTATATCCAAGCAAATGCAATGACTTCACAATAAGTTTTACCCATTATTTAAAAAGTTTTTAGTACTTTCGAATGATTCGAACTTGTTTACAAGAGCAATCATATTTTATTTGATGCCAAATGAATTAATGCTGAGAAATCTTATTTGTTTCAAAACTTATGTTTGTAATAAATTACAATCGTTTTGTGAAATATTAGAGTGTCATCATAAAATCAGCTTGTAGTAGGTTAGCCATAAAAATTTGGTAAAACTAAAAATGTGGTTTCAAGTGAGGTGGTAAGAAGATTATGTAGTATAATCAGTGCTTTAGGACAAAAACATTAACAATATATCCTAAAGGATGAAAAGTTAAGTAAGAAATTGTTTATTTGGAAATATAAAAAGTGTCTAGATAATTATATTGAAAAAGAGTCTGGCATGTAGACGGCCAGTTTTTTAAATTCTATTTAGCACTTATAAATGAGTTTCTATGCTTTCTGCGTTAGAAGCCAAATATCAATTTCATGTTGTTTCTTTCATAACTTTTTTACAGCTTGGTACAGTTGGTATATTGTATGAAGAAATGCAGGAGTCTTTATCTGGATATATCAAAGGTGTCCATCTAAGATTACGAGAAAATTATTTACGAGGTGAATTTTCTGTTTTTTTTTTATCTATAAGGTTATTTGCAAGCTTCCATTGGTTTGTTAATTTATATTATTTGTTACTAATTAGTATTCATATTAATGTCTCCAGTTGCTATGTCTAGTTTATGCAAATAAAGCCACGATCTTAGGAGTTAATAACATATATTCTAAACTCACTTTACCTCCTTGGTTGACATCATTGCCTGTGTGTGTGTCAGGTGATGACCCAGAGGAGCTATGGAGAACGCACAAAGCGGATACAGAGACGTTGGAGAAATATGCTAACTCTATGAAGCTACTTGCAACAGAGTGTTGGGAAAAGGACAGTCACAGAGGTAGGTAAGAGCTTACAATATTGCATCTTACTGTAGAGTGGTCTATGCCTTAGACTGGCAACAAGTTATGTTTAGCTGCGCTTTTAATGTCCATCAGATTTTTTTGGAAAAGCTAAAACGGCCTCTCATTGGCTGTGATTATAATTTTCAAATTAAATGAAACGCAATCAAAATTTTGTTTTAATTGTTTTACTATGTCAATGGAGGAGGCTATGAATAAAGAGGGAAGTAGCAATCATTCAGCCTGTAATGACATAGGTAAGCAATTGTCATAGGAGCTGCACTGCACACAACTCAGAAAATATTTTTCCAAACGAAAATCTAAAAAAGAACAAGAACAGTTTTCATTAACATAGTTTAACTAATTAACATTAAATTTTGACTGCGTCTCATTAATTTTAGATTTATTTTACATTGGACAATTAAGAAGGCTATAAACAGAGGTTTCAAAGTTGCATCCTATTACAGTGCAGAGATTTCAGAGACAATATTAGTGTGGCAATGACAATTCCATGTTTATTCAAGCTCCAATGCATTAACCTAATACCTCAATCAGTGCACAACAGAACTAGTGACAACAGACACCTCATTGATTGATAGGTTGTATGTAATACTTTGTAAAAAAGTATTTGACCAACCTACTGCTTTTAGAATCTAGATAGAATCTCATCATTGCTTACTTTGTTAGAAAACGCTTTAGACACACTTGTGGCCCTAAGGCTATGATGCGGTAACCCTTACAAGCCAGCATTCACTAGAGTATTCCTTATCCAGTTTAACAAAATTTGTTTAGATAATGGACATTGTAATAAAATAATCAACCAGGCACAATTCGTGTCAATTCTGATCTCCTTGGTCTTCCTCAAATAATGACTCAACTAATGATCAACACAGGTTTTTGTTACTGAATTTCCCTAAATACCAAAGAACCCTGTTGAAATCCAACATGTGTCCGTTTGATCACAACATAAATCTTTGAAGTCACAGGGTTACCTGCTCATATAATATCCTGACAATTCAAATCATGTGCGGTAGAGGCGTGTTGGTTAGAAGCTAGAGTTGAAATGGTGACCTCCTTCCTGGATAATAAGAGTAAAGTGACATTATCAGTGTTAAAACTAAGTGTCTCAGAAGCACATCGCATCCCAAACGCAGATATGTCTTGGGAGTGAATGCCTGCACTCAAAAACACTTTTGAGCATTCTACAAATCCGTGATTTTTTTCTCACGCTGTTTTAAACAACAAGATCAAAGATACTCGACACTGTAGACCTAGCAGTATTGAAAGTACTATACCCCACACAAGGCTTCTGTATGTGCTTGAAAAAAATAATGTTGATATCATCACATTCACTGAGAGGTTTATTCATAAATTGAAAAAGATTTACGTATCTGGCATACTGTCATTTTGAAGAAATTTTCAAGGGATTTAACATTAGTGTTGCAAAAAAAGATGATATGCCTTGCGCCACTATTTCCGATTCTGTATAATCCAGCACATCAGATTTAGTGAGGCCCTCAGTGGTTGTTTCGTCAGTGGTTGTGAGTTGGTAGTCTGGCCTTCTCTTGTAGTATCATCTGAAGTTGGGGGAACCGTGTTTGACAAGGACACTCTGGATGTACAAGTATCATCAGTGCCGATAGACGACTTACATGTTTGCTTCTTGTGATAACTTTTCAAGTAAACGGAAGAGGTATAAATTCGTAAACTGTATTAACGTTTAAAGTGAACGCATCAAGAGCTATCACCGATAAATCTGGTTTCTAAATAACATAAGCATCACACTGAGCATTTAAAGAACTTCATACAAAAGTTTTCACTTATTGACTAAAAAAGTTTGTTTCATGTCCCTCATACAGATGGCTCTATGTTCCTGTGCGATCTATAATGAAGTAGTTTAGTTATCTGCCAGACTGGCCTTGCTAAGGATTAATTGTGAGTCTACACATGCCCACCAAAGGCCATGTGTAGACTTATATGGCCAGCTTTATATGGCCACCATGGCCATATATAGCTTCTGAAGTCACGTATCTCAGCCAAAGTCACTGCCGTTCACAAATAATGGTCACACGGGTCAATAATGGTCACACAGGTCAATTATGTTCACACGGGTCAATAATGGTCACATGGGTCAATAATGGTCACACTGGTCTATAATGGTCACACGGATCAATTATGGTCACACAGGTCAATTATGGTCACTTGGGTCAATAATGGTCACACGGGTCAATAATGGTCACACATGTCAATAATGGTCACACGGGTCAATAATGGTCACACGGGTCAATAATGGTCACACGGGTCAATAATGGTCACACGGGTCAATAATGCTCACACGGGTCAATAATGGTCACACGGGTCAATAATGGATACACCGGTCAATAATGGTCACACGGGTCAATAATGGTCACACGGGTCAATAATGGTCACACGGGTCAGCCAAACTTGAAAAAATTAACATTATATTTATTTGTGGTTTTATGGTAACTGTAGTCCATTTTTTGCACTCTTAATGATTCAACTCTTAATGATTGTGGACAAAGAAAATTGCCTATAATCGCAATAATAATAATTAGTCTAATTAAATGTGAGATTAGGTTGCTGCTAGCCAAACCAACTTGAGCTTGACCAAAGTCATTCAAGTGCAAGCTTCCGCGCTCCGGTTGCTTTAGCAGTTTTTTCCTACAGAAGCTTCCGCTGACATTTCTGTCACAAGATTCTGCTACCGTGTGGCGTCTTTTGACATCATCAGACCTCACATCTAATAAGTTAAATGATATGCTGCTGGCAATCAATCAGGGTTGTGATCATTACAAGAAAATCTTAACTGCCCATTGATAAGTACGCGCTGATGCCCAGATGTGAAATATGTACATTAGAGTTGCAGTAAATTTATGCCTGCATATCTATGTAGTTGCATTAGCAGTGCAGTAGCAGCAGTGAGCATGTCACAAACATGCAGTATAATTGCATTGCATACTTTTGCTATTGCAGTACAAGTATTTTCTAATGCGCAGTAAGCATATAGGTGCAGTAGCAGTATTGCTTACTGCACAGCGTGCAGTGCTGGATGCAGGTTGACTTTGGCGCAACCACAATACAATTACAAGATGTGAATGCTGCTGAAACTTCGGCATGAGCGGGAATAGCCATCACAGATCTGTGATAAATATAAAGAACTGGTTGAAATGAGAATCTATTATGGTTTTAATATATATGTTAATGAGAATGCAAAGACACCAATTTCATCAGAATGGTGATAATGCAGGACTCCCGAATCCGAAATGGTATGTGGGTTAGAGCGCAAGTTCATGAGCTCGCTAAACATCGTGTCTGACAATTTTGTACGGTGCAGTACAGATGTTCGAAAAGCCAACTGTATCATTTGATTCACAGTATTAACTTCATACGTACTAAAGTGCAGTTGCAGTAAATATGCAGCTATAAGTTTTGCAGAATGCGCATTTGCAGTAAGCATGAATTGCTGGGCTTCAGGAAATGTATCATGGAAGTAAATCTGCAGGAGATCACAGTGAGCAATTTACAGTAAAAGCGCAGTTGCAGCAGCAGTAAATGTCTACTGCGCATTAAAATTTTGTAATGCACTACAAAGTTACTGCAATGACACAGTGAAGTTCTAAGGCATTACAACCCTGCAATCAACTGTCTGAGATTATATTGCTACGAGTTTGGTTCTTGCAACTATTGAGACAAAACATTCCTGTAGAACTGGTAGTGTGCTACAATTTGCTATTTTTCAGTGACTCGGATAGACTGGGTTTCACACTACCTGAGCTCCTACTTCTCACCGGGTGGCACCTTGGAAAAGCTCCTAGAGAAGGACAGAAGAACTGCGGAGCACCACAAAGCCAAGAGAGAGTCAGTTGGGACAGCTGATATGAGGTGCTGTGGAAAGGTGTTTAGGGAGTTGGAGGATCTGCAGGTGCATAAGTCTGATGTGCTCAGACAGCTTACTGACAGACACACGGAGTCTAAAGTGTGAGTTGTGAGTATCACTTTTAACAGTTCCACCTGACTTTTTTAGTGCCCTTTATAGCTGATTCTAGTACTGTTGCGGTACATAGCCAAGTGTAGTACTGTTGTGTTACATAGCCAGGTCTAGCACTGTTGTGGTATATAGCCAGGTGTAGTACTGTTGTGGTAGATAGCCAGGTGTAGTACTGTTGTGGTACATAGCCAGGTGTAGTACTGTTGTGGTACGTAGCCAGGTGTAGTACTGTTGTGGTATATAGCCAGGTGTAGTATTGTTGTGGTATATAGCCAGGTGTAGTACTGTTGTGGTACATAGCCAGGTGTAGTACTGTTGTAGTATATAGCCAGATGTAGTACTGTTGTGTTATATAGCCAGGTGTAGTACTGTTGTGGTACATAGCCAGGTGTAGTACTGTTGTGGTACATAGTCAGGTATAGTACTGTTGTGTTATATAGCCAGGTGTAGGACTGTTGTGTTACATAGCCAGGTGTAGTACTGTTGTGGTATATAGCCAGGTGTAGTACTGTTGTGGTACATAGCCAGGTGTAGTACTGTTGTGGTATATAGCCAGGTGTAGTACTGTTGTGTTACATAGCCAGGTGTAGTACTGTTGTGGTATATAGCCAGGTGTAGTACTGTTGTAGTATATAGCCAGGTGTAGTACTGTTGTGGTACATAGCCAGGTGTAGCACTGTTGTAGTACATAGACAGGTGTAGTACTGTTGTGGTATATAGCCAGGTGTAGTATTGTTGTGGTATATAGCCAGGTGTAGTACTGTTGTGGTATATAGCCAGGTGTAGCACTGTTGTGGTACATGGCCAGGTGTAGTACTATTGTAGTATATAGCCAGGTGCAGTACTGTTGTGGTATATAGCCACATGTAGTACTGTTGTAGTATATAGCCAGGTGTAGCACTGTTGTGGTACGTAGCCACATGTAGTACTGTTGTAGTAAATGGGTGAGTAAACGCTTGCAATTTTCAACGCTTGTCCGATGTGCTACAAGCCCAAGTAATTGTTGTGTTCTCCCACAGGCAACCGATGAAGAGCAAGATAAAATTGTTGGATGTAGGTAGCTGTTACGATCCTTTCAACAAATTTCCTGAGTTTGACTGCCTTTCTATAGACTTGTGTCCAGCTACCCGGGTAAGTCTAGTTCACTTCATGCCAGTTAGTTGGCAACAAGTTCCTTAGAGCTCTCTTTCTGTTCAATCTGTACCACAGGTGTCCTTTAGCGGGGATATTGCCGAAGCCGAGATCGGGCCGTAGTCTACACACACAAAATAACAACAAAGGTCCACGTAGTTACGAGCAAAAACAAAAGTATCCACCCAAATATCTCACCAATCCGATGAGCAGCACACACAAAAACTAAACCAATCGACTGAGCCACCCATCATGTCAAAATATTCCAAGTTTCAAGTCATGTTTTGCACAACTCACCTTATGTTTTGTCAAAACTTGTCCCAAAGTCCCTATTAATTTGAGACTGTCCAATATCTGTTTTAGAAATGGTCGCCGCTAGCCTAGCCTAACGTCCTGATTCAACATTTTAGTAACTATCAGGGCATTGCTAAAAGAGGGAATCAAAAAGTTCGGGAGCACTCGGCAAAGTCCCGATAGTTACTGAGATGTTGAATTAGGACGTTAGGTTAGGCCAGCGGCGACCATTTCTAAAACAGCAATTAGACAGTCTCGAATTAATAGGGACTTTGGGACAACTTTTGATAAACCATAAGGTGAGTTGTGTAAGACATGATTTGAAACTTGGAATATTTTGACATGATGGGTGGCTCAGTCGATTGGTTTAGTTTTTGTGTGTGCTGCTCATCGGATTGGTGAGATATTTGGGTGGATACTTTTGTTTTGGCTCATAACTACGTGGACCTTTGTTGTTATTTTGTGTGCGTAGACTACGGCCCGGTCTCGGCTTCGGCAATATCTCCGCTAAAGGACACCTGTGATCTGTACATAACATTGAGCAAGACGTTCATGGCTTGTCCCAGCAAAGTCTCATGAGCTTATCTTTTATATGAGCATGGCCAGTTTCAGGTGATTAGTGGCTCTCATCAATTAGCCTTATTTGTGTCCACTTATCTTATCGAGGCTTCTTATAGGGGTTTCTTATAGAGGTTTCTTATCGAGGTTTCTTATCGAGGTTTCTTATCGAGGTTTCTTATAGAGGTTTCTTGTCAAGGTTCCTTATCGAAGTTCTATATCGAGGTTTCTTATAGAGGTTTCTTATCGAGGTTTCTTATCGAGGTTTCTTATCGAGGTTTTTTATAGAGGTTTCTTATCGAGGTTTCTTATTGAGGTATGTTGATTAGTGAAAAATAGAATAGACAATGCTGTTTGAAGGTGTAAAATATTCATGTTATAATACCTGCTCAGAAAGACAGACTAATTTTTCAAGGTCAGATGTCATGAGCGATACAACTGCTGGTAAATTAAGCCTTTGACCAACTTGTTATCCTTAGCTGGTCAAACAAGACATGTTAGATGTCAACAAATATTATTTATGTAAAAAGAGAAAACTGTATGTGTGCGTGCGTCTGTGGGTGGGGTTAGTGCTGGGATATTGCGATATTTCGGTATATCGTCGATATCACTTTCTGATACCGATCGTACCGAGTGCTTTCTGCCCATATCGAAATATCGGATACCGTCGATATTGGACGATATCGACGATAATATAGATCCATCGGTTTTTTGACGTCATCGCATTGTTTGCAAACGTGCTCGTTCACGAAAAAGTCGCCATCTTTGTAGAAAACTATCATCATTCTCTTGATTAATAGTATGTTAGTTAGTAATGTTTAATTTTGCTGATAACAAAAAGCCTCTATTTTCAGGCATATTATCAAATAAAATGAAACCTGTGAAAGTATCCTGAATGCAAGATAGTAGTGAACAATTCATGTTTAGTTTGAGATTATTCGTGTGAAAATTAAAATAAAATTTACATGAGATGATGATTCCAAATAAGTAATGCAGGATAACTTTTAAAAAATAAATTGATTGATACTATATACGTGAGTTCAGGTTTGAAGAATAGGTCTTCTATGAGTATTGATTGTGGCAAGATTAATTGTTATTAATAATTTGATGACTATAATATGGCCTGTATCATCTGACTGTGTAAGTATCGTTGATGTTTACATGAATAATAGTATTTTTGATGTTGTTTTGATACTACATTAAAAAATTTGCAAACAAAAGCATAACAAACATAATTAATTGCAGAAGCTTCGTGTTTTTAACGATAGAAGTTCTCCATAAAGATGGCGGACAACGATAGAAAGACGTCACGAAAAACGAAGGATATTCTACTCTACCTATTTGATATCCGATTCTTCAGAGAATTATACCGGTATATAGATTCATTAGGGAGTTGTTCTTTCATGGCAGTTTTCTAGCAGGTAGGACAACTCCGAATAACATAACCGATATTTCGATATATCGGTTGACTACGCTATCATATCGTACCGAAACGAATTTTTGATATCGTCCCAGCACTAGGTGGGGTGAGTGTTTTTAACATGGCAATATGTGCTATTAGGTGTTATGGGTAATGAAGGTTTAGTAGAATCTCAAGCCATCATTGCCTTACCATCATTGTTCCAGGATGTCATGCAGTGTGATTTCCTCGGTGTTGATGTGCATCCAGCACCAAGTATGTCTGATGATGGCAGGCTAGAGGTGATAGACCCGTGGACTTGCCATGGAAGCACTGTGAGATCTTTGCCCTTGTCTGTGAGTACTGCAGCTGTAGCAGTGTGCCTTTACTCACAGAGCACGTCACAGCTGCTGCAGCTGTCTCCTTTTCATTGCTTTTCCGTAATTTATTAATATACCCTTCCAGAGTATTCTAGATATACCCATGTCTCCTATACTTTCATGCAGTTTTTCTGCAGTTTGTTCTTATTTGGCCTGGTCTATCAGTTTACTGGTTTTTTTTCTATGATTACAGTGGTTTCATGGGGTTGTCTTCTCTCTGCTCCTTGAATATCTACCGTCTGCACACCAAAGATGGAGTTGTTGCCTAAACGCCCATAAGATTCTACAGATAAATTGTGTTTTGCTCGTGGTCACACCGGACTCCAACAAACAGCATCGTCGGGTACAACAGGTGAGCTCTCCTTACCGCCAGTCAGCTAGCAGGAACTTTGGTTTTTTGATTGGTAAAGCCACTGTAAGCAGGCATTTACGTAATGAGTTGTCTGAAAAATATTCCTTTTTTGTTGTAAAAACAGGCTACTCAAATCTCGTTGTTAGTTGAAGTATTTATGTTTTTCGCTGTACCGTGTTTTATCTTAAAGGTTGACTTGCAACAAAATTCACATTATAGTTATTTGGTATCAAAAGATTCACCATGTCTTACTCTGCTTTGTTGTAGGTGCAAAATATGTGGAAATGTGATTACAAGCTTTTAAAAGCTCAAAAAAACAAACAGTTAATCACCGCCATCTCGAAACTGCCGTAGATTAGAATCTCTTTCCAAAACGACGCAAATGGGATGTACTTGAACAAGATGGCTTCTGTTTACACGTTCACGCAACCTCATTCATCGAAATATTTTCACAAATTACTTCACGCATTCAATAAAACCATGTCTATTGTTCTTACGCGTCTGTTTCATCATCATTGTAATGCTGTCACTTGGAGCACTGACATCTCAAAACCTACTGTAAAAATTTGTTTAATTTTTTAACCTTAGCTCGAAGAAGTGCATATCATCATCTGATAAACATGACGAGCCTGTCGGTCACCTGTGATAGTAGAAAAATACTGCAGAAATTATTCGCGCCGTTTGGCAGGAAGTATTGGGTCACATGATCAGATTACGATTAGACGATTAGACCAAACAAAACTGCAAACTAGCGAGCATCTATATTTGGTAAGGGCTCTTCGGTAAAACCCGAAGTGTTTGTCATAAACTAGTGCTACGAGAAGTTTTATATTGAGCCTTTTATTGGCCTTTCAATTCACGTGATAACATCACGTGTCAAAACAATAACCAAATGGATTGACTACATCAGAGAAATAAACTGATTCCGATCTACGCGGTTTCGTGATGGCGGCGATTAACTGTTCATTTTTTAGCTTTTGAGAGCTTGTAATCACATTTCTACACATTTTGCACCTACAACACAGCAGAGTAAGACATGGTGAATCTTTTGATACCAAATAACTGTAATGTGCATTTTGTTGCAAGTCAACCTTTAACAGCAAGCTGTTGGGAAATGCACTGACGTTATGCCAGTTTTGGTCCATTTTATCTATCTGTATATATTGACTGCAGTTGCATGTAGCCTCAGCTCTTTCTTACTGTCAACAGATGAGGGACTGGAGACTAGCCATAGAGTCGATCGGATTCCAAAGGTCTTGCTACGAGAAGTTAGAGCACATTCATTGCCTGGCATTCAGAAAAACTCTGCATAGAGAGGATTACTCCAGTATAGCTGATTTGTCTCACCTTATGTATATCCCACAAGACTCCAATACTGTAGTAACCTCCAACTCTCGTGATAGCCTTAGCACTCCAGTACATACAGGCTCTAGTGATGGATCTGCCAGCTCAGTAGAGTATGAACCTTCTGCTAAACTGTTGAAATCTGCTATTGGTGATGGATAGAATCGTCAGAGTTGTCCTCTGTCATATTGTAAATTGTTTTTACCATCTGAGCTTGTACTGTTTAGACTCGAGTATTGCAATATATGCTTTAAAAAAATTGGCTCCTGTTTGATTATCCATGCAATCGTGCAGTAGTCATGCAGCTGGCTATCGTGGAAACATTCTGGCATACATGTAGATATTTGTTAGTCTTCCTTTGTTATTATTACTAGTAAGCTCGCTAGTCCCGTGCACTGTGAGAAATCGTCATGAGTAATCATTACATGGAGAATTATGCCATAAAGTGGTATGGCTCTGAGTAGTGTTGTGGTAGTACGCTTGTTACTGAATCAGATGCTCTGGGCTTTATTCCCGTGTGAAACATTTCTTTTTTCCTAATGCTCTTAGGCTTCGGGCGGACACTCCTTTTATTATAATAAGGATTATTAGACATCTGTTAGTGCTCATAGCCCTAAAGACATTGGTGTGCCATTAATGTTATATAGGTGTACATCTAGTTCAGATGGTAACAAGTAGATTTTATTTATCTCAATGCTGCCAATATTGCACTGGCAAGATCTCTGCTATTTGTGGACTAATAAGGATAATGAATGATCAGTATTTTTTAAATATTTTCAAGTGAACTATTGACTTGTCAAACTAAAGATATTATATCAGAGAAATATGAAGATGCTAAAAGAATTTAATTTATACATGAGGGTGATGACTCACAGGCATTCATACAGATTGTATCAAATGGAAGCAGGTGATAGCAGATGATGTTGGCCAACCAACTACATTGGTTCCATAATTATTCTCTTAACAGCAAAGGTAGTAGATGAATAGCTATTAACATCACATCCATCAAGGGAAGACAATCTGATAATTTGCTGGTCATTTTTATCTGACATAACCTTTCACTTCTCAATATCACAAGATGAGGGAAGTTGCTCTATTGCCACCTGATTTGAATATGCATATACTAATTGTCCTAACCATTACTTTGCTTGTTTAAAGGCGTTTTGCTTCATTTAAGCTTGGATGTAGGGCTATAGTTTTATGTCACTTACAGTTGCCAACAAACTCGTTACTTACTCTTCACCTACTAACAGTAAGCTCTGACTTTGTTTTAATCATTGTATCTAATAATTGGGTGTTTTAATGTGGCTGAGATGTGACCACATGGAGTGAATTATGATTGCGTGGTTATTCAATGGAGCATTCAACTTGCTGTAAGAGAGCCAGCTGATCTACTGCAACAAATATTCGCTATTAAGAGGGTCACCTGATCTCTATTGTTAATCAGTGATTGCTCTCTGAGACAATTCTGTCCACAGTGGTCAAACAAGCAGCATGTGATCGGTGGGTGAAGTCAGGTGGTCTGAAAGCAATTGAACATCACATTCAGGTCATTCAAATCGAGCTTATGCTGACAGGTGGAACATGTGCTTGTTTAGATTGAGTCAGCTGCTATGAGATTACTTCAAGCTTGTGAATCAAAATTAAGTCGTTATTGTGCACTAGGTATAATTATTACTATTTATAATAAATACTCGCTGTACTGCTCATATTTGTTGCGTCTGACAAGGCACCTTAATGAGTAGTTGCAGCTTGTCTGTCATTATGCCAAGTTTTTGTTGTTGTTTGGTGAATTTAGTATAATATTGCTAAATATTTAGAAGAATCACAGGTTGAGGTTGTAACCATTGATAAGATGGCTTTGGCTCTTTGGACAGTTTTTATCCTTACCGAGTTCTAAAAGCTATGGATGCTTTCTGACAAAGATTTCTAAGAATGTAATGTAAAGTTTTTAAGAAAATGCAAAATTTGAACATTATGTATATCCTTACTAAAGAAGTTGGTACATCCACAACATAGTTAGTCAAAAATGTTAACAATTTATGAAACGGTTTCATGGTTACACTTGTATATTACTGACAGTGTGAGCTTTTATTTTGTATGAATATGTATAGAATACGGTAACTACTTATAATGCACAAATTTAAGGTAACACCTGCGCTTGAACATCTGACGACATTGTATAAAGCTTATAAACTTCCTTGAAAAGAGTAAAACTTACTTCAAGATAAGGAGAGAGCTGATTGGCCCCTAATATAGGCGTACAATAAATCATTAAGTCAACTGATTAAGTCAACTGTTACCCTCCTATGTGTGTAATAACTTGGTGAGAGGCGCTGCTCGGTGCTATATTTATAGATACAACTGTTAAAGAGGCTTTTACTGTAACTATAATTATTGTGGAATAATTGAGGAACACACAGTAGCAGTTGTTAAATAATATTGGCTCAACGATAACAACATTGTGCTTTCTAATGCACCGCATGTGATTTGAAACCTTTACAAAACTTAAAATTTAATTTTCACATCTGTCACAAAATTCAACTAGATATTCGTTTCAGTCGTGTTAAGTTACTAACCAGACAGTATGGGTTTATTTATGACTGTCAGGGATTGCAAAGGTAATACAGTCAGATCCGTCTCAGCAGACATTACAGCAAAGTGTCACATAGATTGGCATGAGGCTGTCAAGTCTGATGGGCATTAGCTATTTATAATGACCTGCTGATGCAAAGCAGCAAAGCATCACATTGCATGAGGAATCAATGTACGGCTACCTGTGATTTATTGTGAGCTATGTTTGTTGGCAGAAGCTGTATGGCAAATCCTGTAGAGTATTTCATTTGCTTTGTATAGTTGTATGTATTGCCTGCGTATTACTATTGGTTACGGTTAGAGGCTTAAGCGCTGCTCCGATGTAAGAGCCTGCTTTCTTCTGAAAGCGACTGGAGAACACATTTTCCTAATGCAAGCCTTTTGGAAATGGCTCCTGTGACTTTATATCTTGTTAAAATATCACCTACATGTCGGATAGTCTGGCTATACCTACTGCAGGTAAAAAAACTAGTTTTTGTTCTCTAAATTGCTAGATTTATCTCATTATAGTTCTGATCTATGAGGTCAGCTAGTTGAGATGGTAACAAGTAGATTTTATTTATTTCAATGCTGCCAATATTGCACTGGAAAGTTCTCTGCTGACTCTTAGTTGACTAATAAGGATAATGAATGATCAGTATTTTTTAAATATTTTCAAGTGAACTATTGACTTGTCAAACTAAAGATATTATATCAGAGAAATATGAAGATGCTAAAAGAATTTAATTTATACATGAGGGTGATGACCCACAAGCATTCATACAGATTGTATCAAATGGAAGCAGGTGATAGCAAATGATGTTGGCCAACCAACTACATTGGTTTCATGATTATTCTCTTAACAGCAAAGGTAGTAGATGAATAGCTATTAACATCACATCCATCAAGGGAAGACAATCCGATAATTTGCTTCTGTTATTTTTTGCTTATTCACGAGTTAATCAGCCTCAGTATTCAGTTTTAAATACAGTACCTTGTGCTCTCAAGCCTGCCTCTGACCTCTCCAGTAGTCAAATATTTTTGGCTTGAAAAGTGTTGAAATGGGTTTGGCCTGCCAGGACACTCACAACGCTGTGCTTACGTAGCCATCAGCATTATGACTGCAGGCTACTATTGGTGGTATCACCTATGAAATAACTTCTCAGAAAATAATGTTGTGTTACCTGCTTTTATTGCGAATGCTCTGCAAGAAGCTTTACTGCTTATGCGCTAACTTTTGTTATTTTTGAGAGAACTCTGCGTTAGTATTCTTATCATTAGAATTGAACACCGACTTTATTCCTGGCAGTAAACACTTTTCCTAAAAATGACTACAATAATCATATCATTCCAACTGTACCATTGCCAAAAAGTTTTTGAAATGTTAAAAGTAAAGATTTTCTGGAATATCAGAGTTGTTCAACTAATAAACGCGACACACAAAAGTGACAATAGCCTATCTAATTTCTGTATTAACTATCCATTCTAATCTTCAATGGATTAACTTGGCCTTCTTTCAAAACATCACCAACGACTGCCCACAAAATGTGACAACTGCTAACTATTTTCACAACATCTGTAATTATTTGCAAACAAAGCAGGGCTACTGCGTGTCTATACCTTTGCTACATGTTTTAGAGCAACATCGATCATAAGCTCGTAGACATCAATGATGTAGAAGAGATGGAGGAGGCTGCAGGTAGCCTGGCCTTAACCGCTGGACAGATGGATGTTCCGATACTTACAGACGGTGACATAGTTGTGTTCGAAGCGTAAGTAATCCCTTGATCAACACAATTGTTGTTTCTATAGTTCCAGAAAGGAGCACTGATATACTGAATGACTCTTAAAGCTAGAAGTGTTTCCTTTAAGTTTAATGTTCAGATTTTCTGATCCATAACAATTGTCTATGAGTATGATAACAGCCATTATTAACTTGAGTCCAATGTTTACGCGTGGCTCAAATTGATATATACACATGAGCCTTTGATTATATTCAAACATACTGCTGCCAAAAATAACTGTACGAATTCATTATTTGTTTGTTGATTTGTATACCACCTAATTTATATCAACAGCGGATGGGTGCGAACTTCATTAGAGTTTGATGCCTCAGAGTATTTAATTTTAAGGCTGACAATCTAGCGGCATAGTAAACTTTACCTTTGGCTCATGATTACACCCGGTTGTGTTCCACATGCCTTTTCTACGGTTTAGCATAATCTGCATCAGCTTATTCCATCTAAAAATCTATATCTGTCTCCCAGTCTAGTTTGGTAATGTCGGAAATGGTAGTTCCGAAGACCTTAAAGTATTTGGCCTTTCATTTTAGGATTACAATGCTTATTACAATGCATTTCCTTATTATGGTACAAGCGCTGTGTGTTGGCTCTTTTTCAAATAGATAATGAATTACCTAAATATAATATTAACTATTTCATATGAACTAAAATCTTAGCTAGAATACTTATTTCTGACATCCTGTCATTGTGATATGATTCAACTTTGCCTTTAAATGAAAGTACTCTATTTTACCCAATTGTGCATCACGTCTTTTAATTCACCTGCTATTTGGTAGACCAGCTATCTTGGAATATCTCGGCAAGCAATATACGGGCTACGCAAACATGGGCAAGTCGGCCACAACACAAGCGACATGCTCTTCTATCATTAGCTGGACAAACTCAGAGCTGCACAGGTGGGTTTACTCAACAGCTCTGCCCAGCCTCGCTAACACTGTGCTTGCAACTGTACCATTCCTTATTGACACGCTGTGCAGGTAGACCTACTCAACAGCTCTTCCCAGCCTTGCTAACACTGCAAATGTAACTACTCGGCTATTTCTTGACATCAAAGCTCTATGATCACCTTTAGTTTACTTGAGCTCCTCAACAGCTCATGTGAATCTTACCTTGACAAGCAGACGGAATGAAAGTTTTTATCCAATATTTAATCACATTTTTATTTTAGAAAGGCAAATGTTGTAATTTCTTTGATGCGATCAAAACAATGTCTGCTTTTGGCAATGTTTTCTCCATTGTTTTCCATCTCTTGTTATAGTGTATACAAGATTGTTATATTCTTGTTAGATGTTTTATCCTTTTTGCCATATTAACTGTTGACAGACCTTTTGCTGTTAATTCTGCATTTGGGCTTCAATTTTTATTGGTATGATTACTAAGTTGTTAGTGGTATGATTACTAAGTTGTTAGTGGTATGATTACTAAGTTGTTAGTGGAATGATTACTAAGTTGTTAGTAGTATGATTACTAAGTTGTTAGTGGTATGATTACTAAGTTGTTAGTAGTATGATTACTAAGTTGTTAGTAGTATGATTACTAAGTTGTTAGTGGTATGATTACTAAGTTGTTAGTAGTATGATTACTAAGTTGTTAGTAGTATGATTACTAAGTTGTTAGTGGTATGATTACTAAGTTGTTAGTAGTATGATTACTAAGTTGTTAGTGGTATGATTACTAAGTTGTTAGTAGTATGATTACTAAGTTGTTAGTAGTATGATTACTAAGTTGTTAGTAGTATGATTACTAAGTTGTTAGTAGTATGATTACTAAGTTGTTAGTAGTATGATTACTAAGTTGTTAGTGGTATGATTACTAAGTTGTTAGTAGTATGATTACTAAGTTGTTAGTAGTATGATTACTAAGTTGTTAGTGGTATGATTACTAAGTTGTTAGTAGTATGATTACTAAGTTGTTAGTAGTATGATTACTAAGTTGTTAGTAGTATGATTACTAGATTGTTAGTGGTATGATTACTAAGTTGTTAGTGGTATGATTACTAAGTTGTTAGTAGTATGATTACTAAGTTGTTAGTAGTATGATTACTAAGTTGTTAGTAGTATGATTACTAAGTTGTTAGTAGTATGATTACTAAGTTGTTAGTAGTATGATTACTAAGTTGTTAGTAGTATGATTACTAAGTTGTTAGTGGTATGATTACTAAGTTGTTAGTAGTATGATTACTAAGTTGTTAGTAGTATGATTACTAAGTTGTTAGTAGTATGATTACTAAGTTGTTAGTGGTATGATTACTAAGTTGTTAGTAGTATGATTACTAAGTTGTTAGTAGTATGATTACTAAGTTGTTAGTGGTATGATTACTAAGTTGTTAGTGGTATGATTACTAAGTTGTTAGTAGTATGATTACTAAGTTGTTAGTAGTATGATTACTAAGTTGTTAGTGGTATGATTACTAAGTTGTTAGTGGTATGATTACTAAGTTGTTAGTGGTATGATTACTAAGTTGTTAGTGGTATGATTACTAAGTTGTTAGTAGTATGATTACTAAGTTGTTAGTGGTATGATTACTAAGTTGTTAGTAGTATGATTGTTAAGTTTAAAAGCTGTCAAAACTTTAATAATTTGCGGCAAATTGCAGCTAAACAGCTGTAATCAATTTTTATAATAATTTTTTTTAATTTGTTTTGCATGCTACGTTTTTCTTTAATAATTTTGTTCCTCTATATTTCTGACTGACACACTTTTGCAAATCAAGTTATTGAAGTGTATCATGCTAATACTTGACATCATTTGCTACAGCAGACGACAGATTTTGTATCATACTGATAGAGTTGAACTACTCAGGCAGTTGCCATTTTTAGTGAACTCCTAAGCAGGAAGGGATTACATCCAGCATGGCTTATAGTTCAAATCCGTTAGTTTTTATTGATAACAAGTAAAGCATTAACTAACTAGCTATTGTTCTATTTGCAGAGTCGCTGGTTACATGTTTGCTTATCCCCAATTCCTCACGAAGTATAGGCTGGATACAGATGCTGCCAATGAATGTCTAGTAGAGTGTGGGATACAGCGTCTCACTGCTCTGCTTAGTAAAATTGAAAACGTGTATTTGGCCAGGACACAGTTCGTCTGCGGCCCTCAGCTAACTGTCGCGGATAGTTTTATGGTTACGACTCTGTTGCAGTCACAATGGGGAGGTTTCAACTTTAGCATCTGGCCCAAAGTTAAAGCCTGGGTTCTCGAAGTTATGAACCAGCCACATTGGGACACTGTACACAACGCCCATAAAGAGTTCTTGAATGATGTCATTCTTAGTATCGAGTAGGATTATCGCTAGTCTGTCAGACCTGTCATGGCTGAAATACAAACGTGAAAGAATTATTTTGTATTTGCCCCTAGACAGACACAAATGACACTAATCTTAAGGCACTGCTGATGTACTCTTCGTGGGAATCGTCCATTCTTCTCTGCTCCATAAAGACCATTGTCTTGTAGCAGGAGCGAGGGGATATGGAGCTATCAGCTGCAAGAAGGCCAAACCAATCGTTTAAAAACTAGTACTCATCGTAACGCCTCTGGCCAATATCTGCACAGGCCGTCAAGCGATTAGGTGTTTGAGGAGTTGCGATGCCTCAAGTATGGTTGTTTCAAGACTCTGTCAAATTCCCTTACATTGCTGATTAATTTCGATACTAAGCAAATGTCGGCGGATGTTGTAGCTAAAAGTGTAGTATGAGAATGAAAAGATACACTGAACTAGTTTATTACAAAGATAGTCTGCTACAACCTATGCTGAAGCACCTTCACTCTCTTTACAGTATTTGATCAGAGTACAAATTAATTACCATATAGAAGGTTCCGGAAAGTTTGAGGTACTACGGGTAACCAGACTAACAAACTGGTGGCCCGTGCTATCGGACTATATGGACAGGCACGGCTATCGTTGAAGAAGTTTATTGACTGTTGTTATATAACTTGTGCATTAGCAATGACAGCAATGAGTTGCACTCAAAGTTATAAATATATGTTATATACTACTGTTTATTATCCTTTCATCAATGCTCTACCAAGCTGTTTGTTGCTATATTTTATGAATAATACAAAATATAGGTTGTGTTGTGTAACATTGCATTGAAAGAGGGATACCATCATAAGCTCTTTGCATGCAGAGCAATATACAAATAAAGTTCTCTGTGAATGTACAAAACTGGCACTACGTACAAAGCTGCCACGAGCAGAAGAATAGCTCGCTATAATAATACCCATTGAGATTGCGACGTTCTTGCACAAGTGTACAGTAAAAGTATAAAATATATAATAGCATTAGGTAGTAGTAGAAAGGCAGAAGAGGAATTGACACTGATATGCGCACTTGGAGTATAGCTGGTGCTATAGGGCACTATATTGTCCTCAGGTAGGGGACACTCTGTAAGAGCATCAGTGTTTATGGTAAACGGTGCCCTGTCAAACAATATGGAAGCACCTACAAAAGAAAGCAAACTGACACTGCAGTTACACAGCGTGCAACCATAATTGGAAGAACTGGCACTGCAGTTACACAGCGTGCAACCATAATTGGAAGCCTCACATTTGAAATTAATTTTCAAATGCTGATTTAGCTGTCAGCATTGGCTCCATATTTCGTTGTTTAGAAATTTTTACTCAAGAGAAATAATGAGTTTTTGTTCAATGTTGACTTGCAACAAAATTTACATTACAGTTATTTGGTATCAAAAGATTCACCATGTCTTACTCTTCTGTGTTGTAGGTGCAAAATATGTGGAAATGTGATTACAAGCTCTTAAAAGCTCAAAAATGAACAATTAATCGCGGCTATCACGAAAAGGCTGTAGACTGGAATCCCTTGAAACACGATGGTTTCTGTTTACACTTTCATGCAACCTCATTCGGCGAAATATTTTCACAAATATACTTCACGCATTTAATATAATCATGTCTATTGTCCTTATGCTTCTATTTCACTATCATTGTAATTCTGTCACTTTGAGCACTGATATCTCAAAACCTACCGTAAAAATTCGTTTCATTTTTTAACCTTGACTCGAATGAGTGCATATCATCCTCTGATAAACATGAGGAGCCTGTTGGTGGCCTGTGATAGTCAAAAAATGCTGCAGAATATGTTCGCGCCATTTGGCAGGAAGTATGGGTCACATGATCAGATTACAACTAGGCGATTAGACCAGGCTGAAACGAAACTGTAAAGTAGCGAGCATCTATATTTGATTTGGGCTTTTCGATAGAACCTGAAGTGTTTGTCATAAACTAGTGCTACGAAAATTTTTATATTGAGCTTTTTATTGGCCTTAAATTTCAAGTGATGACATAACATGTCAAATCAATAATCACAATGTTTGAGTACGTCATTGAAATAAAAAGATTTCAAACTACGGCATTTTCATGATGGCTGCGATTAACTGTTTGTTTTTGAGCTTTTAAGAGCTTGTAATCACATTTCCACATATCTTGCACCTACAACACAACAAAGTAAGACATGGTGAGCTTTATGATACCACATAACAGTGATGTAAATTTTGTTGCAAGTAAACCTTAAAGCTTTTGCTGCAGTACATGTAGCCAACTCCATTTATGCAGCATTTTGTGCCTCTATATACATTTGCATGTGAATCTAAAACATGAAGTGTTGATGGCTAGTTATAGCGATGCGAGCTCATATTATGTTACCTCTTGTTAGATGTAAGCTTTTATTGCTCTCGGCAATTGTGAGTCTGAGAGGGGCTATTCCAATGGTGTCTACTGATACATGCACTAGAGCTGGAGTCACTTTTATATCAAAGCTTGATCCCAAATAATCTACAACACAAACCACTTATTTTTATGCTCGCCTACCACATAAATGCCCTAGTTTGACAATGTCTGTCCAGGTGCGAAAATGTTTTTTAGTCGAGGTGAATGCTTGGCGTTGCCTGGGTAATACAAGTCTGTAACATAGAACAACAGTTACCATTCTAACTTTCAAATTTCATATCATGAGAAAACTGTTTTGTACAGTTCAAATAAATTAAAAGAAAAAATAAAACAACTGTAAAGGTTTTGAGACTTTTTCAAACAATCGTAACTTTCACACTTCTTATCATCAGAAATGTGTTTTGTGCAGTTCAAATAAATTTAAAAAAATAAAACAACTGTAAGGTGGTTAAATGTAACTGTGAAATAATTAGCAAGTAATGGCTAAATAAAGTCTGTTTTGCTACGATTACAATGAAAAGTGATTTGGTAATGATACAATTAATACAAGCTAAGATACCAAATAAAAATCCTAAATATCTTGAATTAATAATAATAATTAGTACATGGAAGTGTGTGTATAAAAAGGTTACTGTTGCAGCAAAAGTTATCCATCAAAACTTTGAATACGACGATACTGGTACCTCTCAACACTGGTACAAATGTAAAAATGAGATATCGGATGGTCTTTGTCTGGTACTCTGTCTGACCAAACAACGAGAGAATGTAGAGGCAATTCTTACACCAAATAATACAATTGTCCATGTGAAAATATTGCCTTTACAGATTTAGCAATTGAACCTTACAAAAAACTGGAAATAAGACTGTAACGGCACATTTGAAATTGAAACGGCACATTTAAAAATTACAAATCAAAAAATTAAGTAATAGTAAAAAAATTAAAAATTTTTTTAAAAATAACAAACATAAAAAGGCAATATTAATTAATTAATAATAAGAAGAGCATATTTGGCATGTTCAATCGCACAAAAGATGTACAATACAGTATATGGTAAAATCGATGGAAAGGAAAAGAACAGTTTAGCCTTGTGGTTACTCCCACGTGTTGGTAGATTTGCGATTTGAAGGTCACGAGTTCAAAGCCAGTAGAAAAGTGATTTTTTGTTGGTGAAACTTTAGTGCTATAACTGAACAGACAAATACAGACGACAGACAAACACAGATTTATACATGGACAGACCTATGTTTCTGAAGATCATGCTGTGTATATTCGCAGGGAGCTGAGGATTCATGTAGAGATATTCAAGGTGAATTCTTAGACCTCCATAGCCATAGAGCAGGGTCTGTATAAATGTGCCCATAGCACTGTGATAATTAGACCCTCCAGTATTTGGGTACTCCATCCACATCTGTAACACACAAAGACTCATTTGCTTTTTCACTATCGTTAGCTAAAATTCAACGTGAAAGGATGCCTAAACACTATGAGGTAGTATGAGGTATTTTAGAAGATGTTAAAGTTAAAGTATGAGAACCAACAACTGACAGGGAACAAAATAAGGCAATCCACAATGAACATAATAAGTTTGCATTGCAGAAGAGAAGATAACTCCTACTGAACAAGACACTAAACAAGATAAAACAAAGCAGCTAGATGCAACAACTCATACTGAAAAAGATAGGACAACTCATCATAAAATATAGGACAGTCCCTACTAAACAAGATAGGACAACTTGCACTAAACTACGTAAGTTTGAATCAAAATAGTCAGTTCACCTGCTAATTGGCAACTAAATATTTTGCAGCTATATTGAAAGAGTTAATAATTACAAACGGGGAGCAGATGTGTTCTAATATTTTCATAAATGCTAAAAATTGAAGAATGCTACACAAGTTCATCGGAAAGGCAACACAAGCTTATGTAGGGGAAATCATTTTGCTATATCAGCTAGCAAAGCCTCCTTGCATGCACTTTTCAGCTCAGTAGATAGATAATGCATACCTTGTATGGCTGAGACACATATGATTTATAGCTCGTTTCAAAGGCCTTGTTAGCTTCACTCTTATTGCCAAGAGCAAGCCAGTTGATAGCAAGCATGGACCAAACAGTGGATGAAGTAGAGAGAGGCAACTCCTCTGCATAAAGTTGCAGGTTTTGCTCTATTGTAGACCTTGACAGATTGAACATAAGTGGGTATCCTAACAGCACCGCGCCTGACTGTTTCACTGAATGACTTCCACCTGCAGTTGTATAAAAAGTTAAACACGGACTGGAAATGGAGATCCTCTTTATTTAAAAATTAAATAGTTTATTACGGAATACGATGGCTTGTGGTGCTATGAAATCAACTAAGTTTTATGCAGGTTTTAAACTAACATGCTTTTAAGATAAATTCATTTCTAATCTGTCATCAAGTTATCATCAGGAGACAGTTTTTTGGGGTGATAGCTTACTGTGACAATTACCTGAAGTTTAATGAGCATGCAACTCCAAATGTAGAGCTTTAGATTTGTTTTTGAGTTGTTCATCCATCAATATTTATAAGCAAAATAATCAGATTGAAATTTATCTATACCACCTGCAGTTTTTATAAATGGAAATTAGTTTTATATGAAAATTTTGTCATTATAAATATCTTAGCCTATACCTACATGTGCATATTTCTTAAGACCATAAATTCTATAAAAGGCTATATGTGAGAGATACATGTACTTTTTCAGGAAAACATTACAAATATTGGCATGATATTGCAAATGCATGAGAAAGGAATACACTATTGCATATTGATAATGGTTTAAGTAATCTTTTTATATTTTAATTTTAACTTCAAATGTGTTATTTGTAACTGACTACAATTTTTCATTACTTCAACAAAAAGTATCATCTATATAATTAACATAAAATAACATCATATCTATTGATGAATTAGTTCAACTATTGGATGAAGAAAAGACAACTATTTGAATGCAGGTCTAATGTTTAATTTGGTTTTTAGGTTGCCCAGCTTAGATATAGATAGCTGTTAGTAACCTTTTTACACATGTATAGATGTGACTAGATAATGTCTAAATGTCTATGTGAGCCAGAAGTTGTTAGTAACATGAGGGACAAAGCCTTGACATAGTGTGAACTGTCTATCTCATACCTGTGAATCCCTCATATAAAGGGTTGTAGTCAACACTGTCATTGTATTCCCAATGAATATTTTGAGCGGCGTGCAGCTGTCCTTGTGGTGCATACATATTAACATCAACATTGCATAGGCACGCCGCATACTTGCTGTAGTGCAACGCGAGACTGGCTACAGCATTTGTGTAGACACAGTTGTTCACAGACCCTTTGCTTCCATCTACCGTTGCAACACCTAAAAACAGAACAGCATCCAGAGATCACCTCAATTGCATGGATTGGAATGAATATGATATGCAATTTACAGAATTCAAAAGAATTATGCATGACATAGATTATAGATTATATATTAGACCAAATAGTCTGAGGAAAAAGGAAGTTTTGACATTTTTTAGCAGGTAGTTTTTTTATAATATTTAAAACATGTTTTGACAATCAAGTATTTTTAAACCTATCATCTGATTAGCTTTGGCTGATTTCAAAAGCTTCATTTGCAGCTTGCGGAAAACTTTAGTTAGAAGCAGTTATGCTCTCACGTCGAACTGTCTCTAATAAAAATAGTAAAAAACCGTATACTAAAATCCAATTGTAGAGCTCAAACCATTTACCTTGGATATCATAATGTTGAGTTTTATTATTCCAATTAAGCTTGGAATACCAAAATGAAGCCAACTCTTTGATCATTTCACATCCTCCATTCTCTCTTAGCCAGCTTCTGTCTCTATCGACTGATGTATACTGTCTCATGGCGAAGGAGATGTCGCCAATCAAATGCAGGTGGTTCCTTAAACAAACATCGCATAAAAATTAAGCAAGCATTAGCATCGCTACTACTAAATGTGTTTCAGATTACTATAATCTTTTGAGTAAGTAGTACATGTATTACATAAAAAGTCTATTACTTGTACCATTAGACAAGTATTGCATACATGTACGTATTGCATACATGTACGCATTGCATACATCTACGTATTACATACATCTACGTATTACATACATGTACGTTGGATGAGATTAGACAAGTATTGCATACATGTACGTTGGGTGAGATTAGACAAGTATTGCATACATGTACGTTGGGTGAGATTAGACAAGTATTGCATACATGTACATTGGATGAGATTAGACAAGTATTGCATACATGTACTTTGGATGAGATTAGACAAGTATTGCATACATGTATGTTGGGTGAGATAAAGACATGAAACAGAGCAGACAATGTTTATTACTTTGCTTCAAAAGGAGGAGTCACATCGATTCCCGTGGCTGCGCTTTTCCAAGAATATAGTAGTCCATGGTAACCTTTTTCTATTGCCTGAACCCTCGCTGCCGGCATTGTATTTATACGATAGTTGAGAAGAGATCTCGCCAGTCTTGGGTAAAATGGCAGAATAGCTGGAAATATCCACCGCTCTTGATCCCAGCTAATGTGTCCTAACAGAAACATAACAAAGCTAGATTGCATCGACTAATGTGGATAATGATCGGCTTACAATCAGAACTATTTGCAACAGAAAACCTTAAGACATTTGTAGAGAAACACAGACACCAGACATAACACGAGAGAATGATGAAAAGCATCCAGGATTATAGGGCAATTGTTTCCCCTTGGTAGATGACTGCAAAAAAGGTCAGTGAAACCTCAGCTAATTACCAGCAGAAGTGCAATTTTTCAAACTGTATAAATAAACACCCTTCCACATTATCCAATGTGTAACATGTTTAAAATGTAGTGTGTAGGAGCTTATAAAGAGACTTGTCAATTCACATAGAGGCTCACACACGATGAGACTAAGCATATGAAGTACTTTTGTGAACTTCTGGAATTCATTAAGGAGCATGAGATCGCTAACACCTACCCCTGCCTGAATCCCGCTCGCTACCGTGTGCGAGACCACTGGAGCTCATGCCTCCATAATCATCCAGCCGCCGATGTGTGTCGAGGGCGGGCAGAGAACTCAACAAGTAATAGAACGCTGTGTAGGCTAATTTTTCTAGGTAGATGTCACCGGAGAGCTGGATGCCACCTTCAGACCATTTCTTATTCCAAGCCTCACAATGTAGGTCAAAGAAATGCATAGGATTTTTATCCGCTACCCAGCTGCCACTCACATAGCTCTCCTTTGCTCTCTAACAAAATACCATAACCGTGTCCACTGACATATGCAACCTTGTCATGTCACACGGTATGTCCACATCACATGGTTTACTCATGTGTCATGGCTAGAGTGTTACAAAGTCTATTCAAATCAAATAGTCCGTAAAAGTCACATGGTCTGTGCAAGTCACACGTCTAACTAAATCACAGGGATAGACCAAAATCTTGGATAGATTGTGTAACTTGTACTGACTATATGACTTTACTAGATTGTGTAACTTGTACTGACTATATGACTTTACTAGATTGTGTGATTTGGATAAATCATGTAATTTGGACAGATCCTGTGACCTGGATTTTCCGATTCCATTGGTTCATTCACATCACATGGTTTATGCAAGTCACATGGTCTATCGAAGTCATATGGTTTAGCTTGGAAAGATGACCTTCGCAGATCCCATGGTTTGTCTAAGTTTTTTGTCTCTCCAGATTCTGTGCTCTGCCCAGTATCCGTAAATCTTATGAAAGTTCAACCCATATGGCTAGACTGAGTCACATGTAATGTATTGGTTGGATAACTTGCTGTATTTAAGTAACTCTATCTGTTCAGGTAATAGGGCCTTTACCAGTTACATGATCTAGCACACACAACTAGCTTTGGTTGAGTATAAACGTTGTGGCACATGGTATCATACATTCAATCAATTCTAAACAGGCTTCACTACACTCATGAAAACACTGGAAATTCTTATCAATGTTTTGGTGTCTCATTGCTGACCCACTTCTTACTAAACGTAGTCAGCTTCAATGTTCTAGAAAGTTCTAAGCATGAATTAATTAAGCTGCTACAACTGTAATGGTAACCCATGCTACATCATTTTAGTGCAAAAGGTATCAATCAAAGTTACCAGCCATTACAAAAGTTTAGTTATATCTTCTGACTAGTTAAAAGCAACTGTTCAGCATACCTCCTCATTTGTGTCTATAGCCATGATATAAGTGTATCTGATAGAGTCCTTATGAGAAGGAATGTGTATAGTAGGTGGTATAGTAGACCAGAATATATGTACACGAGATGTGTGTCCCCTCGACATCTCAGCTGTAATTGTGGTTCCCTCTGACTTCCTGTGAGAAGAGTAGACGAAAATAAAAATTAGACATCGACCAACTAAAAAAATCCATATACCGTATATATATTTTGCTTCTGCGTTAGATCTACAGTATGTTAATAGACTTAATTACACAGAGGGTTGTATTACTGTTTTGAGAGTGTGTAACTCCAAAGCTCATTGACAAAGCAGTGAGCTCATTTTGAGATTAGGTCTAGAACTATCATGCAACAGATGTTATTGTTATATATCTGGATATCTCTTTAGACTTGTTATTGTTATATATCTGGAAATCTCTCCAGAGTTGTTATTGTTATATATCTGGATATCTCTTCAGAGTTGTTATTGTTATATATCTGGGTATCTCTTCAGAGTTGTGTTGTAAGAAATAAAATGAGATCAATTGCATACAAGGTTATAAATTGAAACTTGTGTACTCGTTAGACAAGTGTTAATATTGAGTGAATTACTAAATATATAGTCATTGCTAAAGTGCTCCTTTTTGGACACATCAATGATATACAGCCCCCCATGATGGGGGGCTGTATATCATTGGACACATCGATAAAGTTGATCTTCTAAACAAGGATCGATTTGCTGAATAAAGAGAAAACGCAGCCGATGTGTCGAGGTTTTATGCTCTACTTTTGCAAAGTATAAAAGGAGTGTGGCAGTGGATGGAGACATGATAAGGAGTACATAGACTGTTTAATGAGAGCACTAGTAGACACACGAGTGGATAAAGAGGAGTACTGGGGGAGTTCAAGGACTACTAATAGATAGGTTCTCAGAAACGAGTAGAGTAACAGAGTCGGGTAAGGAAAGGCAAAGGATTGGCTACAAGAAACACAACCAAAGAGATACATTAGTTCACTGCAACGACTGTACTAGTAGTAATGCTAGTAGCAATAGCGATAGTAGTAGTAGTAAAGGACATGACAAGCAGTGTAGGTCGACCTTACCAGCAGTTGATGCTAAGAGTAGCATTGCTAAAGAGAAATGTTAAGAGTTGAATGGAGACTTTATTTTATGCCTATATTAATCCTAACATAATATAGTTTGCTGGACAATAGAAAGGAAGTAAACAGCATAAGCAAAGGTTACACGCAGCAGGAAGAAAAACCAGAAAATAAGATTTTAATGAGAGTCAATCAAAGCTCATAGCAGGCTGATTAGATCACCTGGTAAAACTGTCAACGATTTATAGAAGGCGCAATATACTGCGTAGAGCCATAGCAACTTGTAGCAAAAATACTCCTTTTAAAAAGCAAGTATGAACAATTGCATTAACAGCATTTAGAAATCTTATCCACTTGGCTTTTAAGAAACAGGCTAATAAATAACACTGTATTCTATACTCCTTATGTTTTACTATTAGCAATAGTAGAGTGCTGGAGCAGCAGGCAGCATTTATGTTTAAGTAGTATGTCAAGAAGGTAGTGGTTCAAAATCTCTGCTGGATTTTCATGGAACAATTGTTATAAATGTCAGTGTTTTATGTATTGGATGTAAGTTACTGGTAGGTAATGCAGTACATCTCAGTACTTTAGAGCTCAACTACTTACCAATTGCCACCATTAAAACTTTGAGGTGTTTTGAAATTGATATCCTTGCTATTTTCTCCTCTATTAACATTGAGGTATATCATCAAGTTGCCTGGTAAAATAAAATAGAGAATGTGTGTAAATTGAAAGAGGCCAGATTATATATCGTACACGCTACTACTATAGATTTTATATTTCATCAGACATCATGCCTCATACATCACACAGAACACATGGCACGTACGTCTCATCTGTTGGATAAACTCCATCTTAGTTTATGAATGAAAGTCTCATTGATTGCGCACTTCCTCTCAGAAAGGATTGAAACAAAAGGTGAAAATGCAAAGTCTCACTGGAGACGAGCACTACACTAAGATGAAGATACATGCATGTGTATAACAAACCAGTTGCAGTTCCCTGACGTTCAGCAAATATTTCTGTGACGAGGAGACGAGTGTAAAACTGGTGAGCATAGACTCGTAGCGTTACCCTGCACTCTTCTACTGTGGCATTCTCCTCCCAGTACCCTACAGCCAAAAGAGTTTAACTATAGGGCAGCAACTTTAATACGCTGTTGTGCTGGCTAATAATGGTGGATATTATTGTCCTTTTAAACCAATGTATCAATTAAAACATACAACATGGTTAAAATGGCTGTATGCCGTTTCTATAATGGTTATAAGTATTCTGCACTTTTTTCTCTTCCTATATTATGTACGGACAAACAACAAATGTCAACATTAAATTTAAAAAAACGGTTGCAAATATTAGTGCATTTGCTAGTAATTATTGTTAGCCAATACGTTGTTTTGCACTAGAAGTTTGCATTTGCTCTGTTAAAAGTATTGAATCGATGAATCGTCATTATGTACTTCTGGTGCGTTAACTTGAGAAAGAGAGAGCAAATCCAAAGACCGGTTTTAACTAAGAAGGCTCTACAAAAAGAGAAATACTGGAAACAGATACAGTGAGTCTGATATTACTGAAGCTTTTAGCAGCAGAGTGGCAGCGCTAGTTTCAGTTAAAATTTATTTCATTCCTCTATTGGAGATGGAGTGTAGGCTAATTTGACTGGAAAACAAATTGTGATGGAATTTTTGTTAAAGCATTAATGATATGTGATATTTAGGCTTATTTGCATCTGCTATATTTCTATCTATAGGCCTATATTATTAATTGTACTGTGGTAGTTGATATAAACTGGTACATGTACAGTAGTAGTTGATATAAACTGTTACATGTATAGTAGTAGTTAATGTAAACTGGTACATATACTGCAGTAGTTGATATAAACTGGTACATTTACAGTAGTAGTTGATATAAACTGGTACATGTACTGTAGTAGTTGATATAAACTGGTACATATACTGTAGTAGTTGATATAAACTGGTACATGTACTGTAGTAGTTAATGTAAACTGGTACATGTACTGTAGTAGTTAATATAAACTGGTACATATACTGCAGTAGTTGATATAAACTGGTACATTTACAGTAGTAGTTGATATAAACTGGTACATGTACTGTAGTAGTTAATATAAACTGGCACATATACTGTAGTAGTTGATATAAACTGGTACATGTACTGTAGTAGTTGCTATAAACTGGTAAATTTACAGTAGTAGTTGATATAAACTGGTACATGTACTGCAGTAGTTGATATAAGCTGGTACATGTACTGTAGTAGTTGATATAAACTGGCACATGTACTGTAGTAGTTGATATAAACTGGTACATATACTGCAGTAGTTGATATAAGCTGGTACATGTACTGTAGTAGTTGATATAAACTGGCACATATACTGTAGTAGTTGATATAAGCTGGTACATGTACTGTAGTAGTTAATATAAACTGGCACATATACTGTAGTAGTTGATATAAACTGGTACATATACTGTAGTAGTTGCTATAAACTGGTAAATTTACAGTAGTAGTTGATATAAACTGGTACATGTACTGCAGTAGTTGATATAAGCTGGTACATGTACTGTAGTAGTTGATATAAACTGGCACATGTACTGTAGTAGTTGATATAAACTGATACATATACTGCAGTAGTTGATATAAGCTGGTACATGTACTGTAGTAGTTAATATAAACTGGCACATATACTGTAGTAGTTGATATAAACTGGTACATATACTGTAGTAGTTGCTATAAACTGGTAAATTTACAGTAGTAGTTGATATAAACTGGTACATGTACTGCAGTAGTTGATATAAACTGGTACATGTACTGCAGTAGTTGATATAAACTGGTACATGTACTGTAGTAGTTAATATAAACTGGTACATGTACTGTAGTAGTTGATATAAACTGGTACATATACTGTAGTAGTTAATGTAAACTAGTACATGTACTGTAGTAGTTGATATAAACTGGTACATATACTGTAGTAGTTAATGTAAACTGGTACATGTACTGTAGTAGTTAATATAAACTGGTACATATACTGTAGTAGTTAATGTAAACTGGTACATGTACTGTAGTAGTTGATATAAACTGGTACATGTACTGCAGTAGTTGATATAAACTGGTACATGTACTGTAGTAGTTAATATAAACTGGTACATGTACTGTAGTAGTTGATATAAACTGGTACATATACTGTAGTAGTTAATGTAAACTGGTACATATACTGTAGTAGTTGCTATAAACTGGTACATATACTGTAGTAGTTGATATAAAGTGGTACATGTACTGCAGTAGTTGATATAAGCTGGTACATGTACTGTAGTAGTTGATATAAACTGGCACATGTACTGTAGTAGTTGATATAAACTGGCACATGTACTGTAGTAGTTGATATAAACTGGTACATATACTGTAGTAGTTAATGTAAACTGGTACATGAACTGTAGTAGTTAATATAAACTGGTACATATACTGTAGTAGTTGATATAAACTGGTACATGTACTGTAGTAGTTGATATAAACTGGTACATGTACTGTAGTAGTTAATGTAAACTGGTACATGAACTGTAGTAGTTAATATAAACTGGTACATATACTGTAGTAGTTGATATAAACTGGTACATGTACTGTAGTAGTTGATATAAACTGGTACATGTACTGTAGTAGTTGATATAAACTGGTACATGTACTGTAGTAGTTGATATAAACTGGTACATGTACTGCAGTAGTTGATATAAACTGGTACATGTACTGTAGTAGTTAATATAAACTGGTACATGTACTGTAGTAGTTGATATAAACTGGTACATATACTGTAGTAGTTAATGTAAACTGGTACATGTACTGTAGTAGTTAATATAAACTGGTACATATACTGTAGTAGTTAATATAAACTGGTACATGAACTGTAGTAGTTAATATAAACTGGTACATATACTGTAGTAGTTGATATAAACTGGTAAATTTACAGTAGTAGTTGATATAAACTGGTACATGTACTGCAGTAGTTGATATAAACTGGTACATGTACTGCAGTAGTTGATATAAACTGGTACATGTACTGTAGTAGTTAATATAAACTGGTACATGTACTGTAGTAGTTGATATAAACTGGTACATATACTGTAGTAGTTAATGTAAACTAGTACATGTACTGTAGTAGTTGATATAAACTGGTACATATACTGTAGTAGTTAATGTAAACTGGTACATGTACTGTAGTAGTTAATATAAACTGGTACATATACTGTAGTAGTTAATGTAAACTGGTACATGTACTGTAGTAGTTGATATAAACTGGTACATGTACTGCAGTAGTTGATATAAACTGGTACATGTACTGTAGTAGTTAATATAAACTGGTACATGTACTGTAGTAGTTGATATAAACTGGTACATATACTGTAGTAGTTAATGTAAACTGGTACATATACTGTAGTAGTTGCTATAAACTGGTACATATACTGTAGTAGTTGATATAAAGTGGTACATGTACTGCAGTAGTTGATATAAGCTGGTACATGTACTGTAGTAGTTGATATAAACTGGCACATGTACTGTAGTAGTTGATATAAACTGGCACATGTACTGTAGTAGTTGATATAAACTGGTACATATACTGTAGTAGTTAATGTAAACTGGTACATGAACTGTAGTAGTTAATATAAACTGGTACATATACTGTAGTAGTTGATATAAACTGGTACATGTACTGTAGTAGTTGATATAAACTGGTACATGTACTGTAGTAGTTAATGTAAACTGGTACATGAACTGTAGTAGTTAATATAAACTGGTACATATACTGTAGTAGTTGATATAAACTGGTACATGTACTGTAGTAGTTGATATAAACTGGTACATGTACTGTAGTAGTTGATATAAACTGGTACATGTACTGTAGTAGTTGATATAAACTGGTACATGTACTGCAGTAGTTGATATAAACTGGTACATGTACTGTAGTAGTTAATATAAACTGGTACATGTACTGTAGTAGTTGATATAAACTGGTACATATACTGTAGTAGTTAATGTAAACTGGTACATGTACTGTAGTAGTTAATATAAACTGGTACATATACTGTAGTAGTTAATATAAACTGGTACATGAACTGTAGTAGTTAATATAAACTGGTACATATACTGTAGTAGTTGATATAAACTGGTACATGTACTGTAGTAGTTGATATAAACTGGTACATGTACTGCAGTAGTTGATATAAACTGGTACATGTACTGCAGTAGTTGATATAAACTGGTACATGTACTGTAGTAGTTAATATAAACTGGTACATGTACTGTAGTAGTTGATATAAACTGGTACATATACTGTAGTAGTTAATGTAAACTGGTACATGTACTGTAGTAGTTAATATAAACTGGTACATGTACTGTAGTAGTTGATATAAACTGGTACATTTACAGTAGTAGTTGATATAAACTGGCACATGTACTGTAGTAGTTAATACAAACTGGTACATGTACTGTAGTAGTTGATATAAACTGGTACATATACTGTAGTAGTTGATATAAACTGGTACATATACTGTAGTAGTTGCTATAAACTGGTACATTTACAGTAGTAGTTAATATAAACTGGCACATGTACTGTAGTAGTTGATATAAACTGGTACATATACTGTAGTAGTTAATGTAAACTGGTACATGTACTGTAGTAGTTAATATAAACTGGTACATGTACTGTAGTAGTTGATATAAACTGGTACATATACTGTAGTAGTTGATATAAACTGGTACATGTACTGTAGTAGTTAATGTAAACTGGTACATGTAGTGTAGTAGTTAATATAAACTGGTACATATACTGCAGTAGTTGATATAAACTGGTACATTTACAGTAGTAGTTGATATAAACTGGTACATGTACTGTAGTAGTTAATATAAACTGGTACATGTACTGTAGTAGTTGCTATAAACTGGCACATATACTGTAGTAGTTGATATAAACTGGTACATGTACTGCAGTAGTTGATATAAACTGGTACATATACTGTAGTAGTTGATATAAACTGGTACATGTACTGTAGTAGTTGATACATCAGCAGCTGCAGAATCTCATTGAAAGATATTTCCCAACATTATCATTACCCCTATATACATACAATTACTAGAAAACTATGTGTTGACGCTGAAGATAAAATATATAGAAAGGTTGGTACTAATCCTACACCAGAATCTATCCCGGACTCTCTGAAAGGTTTTATTTGCATTTTCCTCTTATTCTTTCCATTATTGCTGATGATCGGGTTGTGGATTCAATTACCTATTATATAAAGGAAATCTACCACTATTGTCATCGTAACTATATGCATCTGCTAGGAAGCATTACTATCGTAGTATGTATTTTGTTAAGTTGATGCCGTGCATTGCAAGAAATAGAGTGGGAGTTCTATTTGTCATATAAAATCTCTATCTTTAAATTTAGTCAAGATCTTACTGAAATAAAACATCCAATTTTAACACTCCTCCACATATGAAAATAGACTCAACTACCGCACAAAGATATTCTTAGAATTCTTCTTGACTATCACACATTTTGACACATAAACTTATCATTGGCTAAAAATCATGTGTGAAAATAAAAAAATTTATGCTTTACCGATAAAGCCAGCTTTAATGTTTTTATTTCTTTGCTGCAGTCATATGTTGTGTTGTCAGTATACGTACATGTACATGTATGGGACGTCTAGCATTTATGATAACCTTAATAATATAATAGTGTGTACATCTGCAATCCATTGAGTGTTGCATAAACAAGCTGTGGCCAGTTCAAACTTATTTTTTAAAAAGGTATCAGTGGTATCTGACCAACAGCAGATAATAGCAGACAATCTAGTGCTGAAAAAAGCATACCATGTCCCATATCCAGTCGGTACTGCCTGTAAACCTGCCTCGTGTCCTCATTTCTAAATGTTGTCCGTAGGTTTATCTCCGCTGGAATTCTTGCTCTATGACTTTTACCTGCAACATTATTTCTAATAGCAAACATATCATCAGCCCAAAAAACCAAATGTAATTAGAGTTGAATCTATCCACATTTTCACTCCTCAAGCTGTGTATGCTGCAGTTTCCAATCCAATGGAGTTGTTTGTCTGAAAGAGTCTGTCGAGGCTCTGATATTTCACTAAGGGTACTGTCATAGTCAATATTCATGGCATAGGAAAAAAAGATTAAGCGTGCTTTTAATCCTGACAGCCATTGCAGCGCCGGCAGCACACAATACATGTAAAGGCAAAGACATACTCCTACGCCTATCAGGTGCGCTGCTTGATCAGTTTTGCTGACCTGCTATTATTGTTATTCTGGTCAATCGATATTGACGGTCTACTAATACGAAAAAGTACGACACCAAACTTACACAAACCTAGTGCAAAGTCGATTTACTATTCATCATGGTGCTATCTTTTCCTCGTAAAATAATTTCCGTTAGTTTTTAAGTTCACCGACATTACACGATCGTGTCATTTGATCAGCCGCTGGCGTCAAATAGCACATAAAAAATCAATTTCATGATATTGTGTCACACTGGCTAATGCAACAAGCTCTGCAGACGCATGAATCATTACCACAGCTATTACTTCATATGACAAGAAAATAGCTACTGTGACACGACCATTCGGAATAAAACAGCGAGAGTCAAATAGCAAACTAGTCAATAATTTATGCTTAAATAAATCAGCAAGCAGGATGTGACCATTTGCATGGCAGGAAATACTTATGTAGTGGATTTTATATTAAATTTCAAAGAAAAATCGTTTTCAAGTGAGGAACTGAAAACTGGAGCGAACGCAGTTAGCTTGGCATGATCCTAGTGCCCTGCTAATAGCTTGCTTTATGTTTGGCAGCCTTTGAGACTGATACTCTGCTATGACACAGCCAGACTAAGAAGTTCATATGCACCTTCAAGATACCCATTATTTGATAGCACCAAATTGCAGGCTCATCTATTTTCCCTCTTATCAGCTCCCTCCTAGTGTTATGTAGCATTAAGCTTTTTAATAATATAACAAACTATCTACTCACTAACAATAGTGATAATACTAGTGATATGACAGATGATAATTCTAGTGATATGATAGATGATAATACAAGTGATATGATAGATGATAATAGTAGTGATATGACAGATGATAATACTAGTGATATGACAGATGATAATTCTAGTGATATGATAGATGATAATACAAGTGATATAACAGATGATAATACTAGTGATATGACAGAGGATAATACTAGTGATATGACAGATGATAATACAAATGATATGACGGATGATAATACAAGTGATATGACAGATGATAATACTAGTGATATGACAGATGATAATACTAGTGATATGACAGATGATCATCCTAGTGGTATGACTGGGAATCTTCCCCTATTTGCAACCTTTCAAATAAATTATCTGTCAGGAGAGGCTATTTGTGGAGGCCAGAGTTGTAGGCATCAAATGCAGCTGCTAAATACTTTTTAGGTTTGGTTCACATTAGAATAGGTCCAGAACAAACTCTTACTCATCTGGATTAATGCCTAGCTCACATAAAAGCGAACCTCCCACGAACCCTGAAATGGAACCTTGTAATGAAATTTATTTGAGCCAAAGTGATGGGTCTTTTAGGTTTCGTAGCAATCATGCTGCGTTAGTTTTCATGAAAATTTTCCGGAAAGAAGATCAATATGATAAGGTAGTTATAGCTTTTTGCCTCCTGCCTATTGGGTGAAGCTAGATCCATGTACATGTAATTGTTCGCGTAAAAGTAATGATGTTCAGACTCGCGCAGAACATACGTGTAGCTTGCATTATCAATGGCTCAATCAGAGAGTTGGAGAAAACTGCCAGAGAAATGTTAGAGGGGTGTGACCGCTGCCCAAATGTGTTATGCTAGGTTTCATTAGAAATTTGTGTTAGTATGATTTAAACAATGGATAGTTAAAGAGAGATCACAGAGCCAATTAAAACCATTCACTGACATGTCCAATGTTGTCAGGGCTTGTTACCTGGCCTCCTTCCACGCTTAACACAAATACAGTGCAAACGCAGTGAACCTAATGCAGGTATAGTGAAAATATACAGAACCTAATGCAGGTACAGCACACCTCCGAGCTACGACATGCCTGTTTACAGTTTTTTGCCTTACGTTGTGGAACACAATGTTTTTTCGTTTCCTCGTTACAACATTTTTTTTGCCATGTGGCATCAATAAAAACGTCTTTTGAAATTCAAATTTGGCGGTCGGTGTGCTGAATACATCGGAATAACAAAGATGCTAATATGTTATTCGTCAAAATTCTTCTCACAATGCCTGAAAGAGGTACAATGCTATCTCGCTTGCTCTCCCTCCCTCTCCCTCCCTCCCACTCTCCCACTCTCCCTCTCTCCCTCTCTCCCTCTCTCCCTCTCTCCCTCTCTCCCTCTCTCCCTCTCTCCCTCTCTCCCTCTCTCCCTCTCTCCCTCTCTCCCTCTCTCCCTCTCTCCCTCTCTCCCTCTCTCCCTCTCTCCCTCTCTCCCTCTCTCCCTCTCTCCCTCTCTCCCTCTCTCCCTCTCTCCCTCTCTCCCTCTCTCCCTCTCTCCCTCTCTCCCTCTCTCCCTCTCTCCCTCTCTCCCTCTCTCCCTCTCTCCCTCTCTCCCTCTCTCCCTCTCTCTCTCGCTCTCTCTCTCTTGCTCTCTCTCTCTTTCTCGCTCTCTCTCTCTCTCGCTCTTTTTGCTCTCTCTCTCGCTCTTTTTGCTCTCTCTCTCGATCTTTTTGCTCTCTCTCTCTCTCTCTCGCTCTTTTTGCTCTCTCTCTCGCTCTTTTTGCTCTCTCTCTCTCTCGCTCTTTTTGCTCTCTCTCTCTCTCTCTCGCTCTTTTTGCTCTCTCTCTCTCTCTCGCTCTTTTTGCTCTCTCTCTCTCTCGCTCTTTTTGCTCTCTCTCTCGCTCTTTTTGCTCTCTCTCTCTCGCTCTTTTTGCTCTCTCTCGCTCTTTTTGCTCTCTCTCTCTCTCGCTCTTTTTGCTCTCTCTCTCTCTCTCTCGCTCTTTTTGCTCTCTCTCTCTCTCTCTCTCGCTCTTTTTGCTCTCTCTCTCTCGCTCTTTTTGCTCTCTCTCTCGCTCTTTTTGCTCTCTCTCTCTCTCTCGCTCTTTTTGCTCTCTCTCGCTCTTTTTGCTCTCTCTCTCTCGCTCTTTTTGCTCTCTCTCTCTCGCTCTTTTTGCTCTCTTGCTCTTTTTGCTCTCTCGCTCTCTCTCACTCTCGCTTTCTCTCACTCTCTCTTTCTCTCGCTCTCTCTCGCTTTCTCGTTCTTTCTCTCGCTCTCTCTTTCTCAGTTCAGCATTTTTCGTGTTTCGTAAATGCTTGATATTGCGTGAAGTGAAAATTTGTGAAAATTCATTATGCATTCTAGTATTTAATATAATATTTATTATAAACTTTAATTTATTATACGTATATAACTACTAGCGGAATTTCCGGCGTTGCAGGGGTATTAAAAACAGTTAATAAACAGTGGCAGGTAATGTAGTTGCTTGTCACTTGCCATTAGCCTGGCACAATGCCAATGGCTAACTTGAGCACGCTAGTTTCCTTATTGCTAAACTTACTAATAAGAGCCGCGAGAGCAGCTTTAGTGATGTTGCGCCGTAACATGATGCAGAGTCCTAATGCGTATTTTAACCTAGATAACCACTCATATCGCCCATTGAATCCAATGTATCTCACGTAGCTCAATTGGTTGGCTTATTGCCAGTTGAATGGCAGGTTATGAAAATCTAATCTTCTGCGATATGGGCTCTTCATTTAAAGATTTTAATAGCTATAGCTGGACAGGCCGAAGAACAGAATGACAGAATAACAGACGATGCACAAACACTGAGATTTATATAAATATAACTACATGCATGTATATAACTTTAATCCGTTAGACATGGGTCTTAAGATTGATAACAACGTTAAAGGAAAAAGTAAGAATCAATCACAACCATAAACAGATCATAACCACTAACTAAAGTTACTGTAGGTAACTAAAGTTGAAATACTATTTGGTTACTAATTTTTAATATGTACGGTACGTATATAAAACTTTAATATGCATGGTATGTATATAAAACTTTAATATGTACGGTACGTATACAAAACTTTAATATGTACGGTATGTATATAAAACTTTAATATGTACAGTACGTATATACAATTTTTGATATTTTTACCAGTGGTGTTTGCACTAAATAATTACTATGGGTTTCTATACCCCTCTATACACCAGTTTCGTCTTATGATGCCAACTGCAGAATGATTAGTGGCGAGGGTCTACTGTAGAATGAAGATTTAGGGAGCCTAATGCAAGTGAAGTGACGATACAATAAACAAAGTGTATGTACAATGAGCTAGCTGCAAGCATAGGAGGGGTAACTGGCTTTATTCTGCCACTAACAATGCAAATTTGACGAGGTAGATAACTTCTGAACATACATACTTAATCGTCCATTATAAACTCCATCCATATAGACTGTGTCACTATAGATTGAAGTAGCTATATGTCCATTTCCAACAGAGGGCATTGCTGTGACATCTGGAGTTTTGCCATCAGCCAACATTGGTAACCTACAAACACACGCAATAGAGCAAATCTAATAGTAACCTATAGGCATAAACAATAGAGCTACTCTCATAGTAACCTATAAACATACACAATAGAGCTACTCTAATGGTAACCTATAAACATACACAATAGAGCTACGTTGATAGTAACCTATAAACATAAACAACAGAGCTACTTTGATGGTAGCCTACAAACACACACAACAGAACTATGTTGTTGGTATAATCTAGGTAAACTTTATAATTATGATATAACGTAGTATACTGTATGAATACATGTCATCATGTATTTATGTACTTTTACTTATGCTCCTTGTTAACTGTTAACCCTTGTTAACTGTTAACCCTTGTTAACTATTCTCCCTTGTTAACTGTTAACCATTGTTAACTGTTACCCCTTATTAACTGTTAACCCTTGTTAACTGTTACTCCTTGTTAACTGTTAATCATTGTTAACTGTTAACCCTTGTTAGCTGTTAGCCCTTGTTAACTGTTAACCCTTGTTAACTGCTAACCTTTGTTAACTGTTCAGAGTAGCAAATGCTTGAATCAGTTGGGGTTTGACTTGAAAACAAACAAAAAATAATAACCAAAAGTAAAGCTAATGCTCGATTAAATAGAAGCAGTCCACCTTTGCGATTCATGAGTCAGGAGCAGACACAGTGAATGATTTAATTACTGAGATAATTTTAATGCAATTGAATCAAAGGCACTCGTAATTCATCACTATTGTTGGTGAGCAAGCTGCAGCACGCCTAACTTCAATAGAGTTGACCTAATAGTGCCCCTGTGAGAGTTGAGATATGCATTTAATACAGCAATGCTAGAGGCAGACAAATGGCTTTGAGCGCCTCTGGCTGCGATGCCAGTTATGCAAGAGGGTTAGAGTAAATGCAGACTGAATTTATTGATAGCAACCGTTTGCAAAAATGTAAACCAGCACACAACATTTAGTTAATTGCACCAATTTTAATATATCATGTAAGTTATACGTCGGCGGTCAAGTGCATCATGTAGCTGTCAGACAGTTGAGGCTGGCATCCTGTATCTGTAACAGTTCGCATGTACTATGTCTGATTAACTAGAGCATGCGCATGTAGCTGTCAGACAGTTGAGGCTGGCATCCTGTATCTGTAACAGTTGGCATGTACTATGTCTGATTAACTAGAGCGTGCGCATGTAGCTCAAAGTTTTTAGATGAAAATTTAAATAAAAATGTTGAACACTCACTTGTCGGTCTCAATAATGGTTGGTCGACTGCCAATGTCTCGTATCACCTCTCCATTCGCTGCCACACATATGAGAATGAGAAAGAAGCTGGCTGATGATGCAGGTATCATTATGTCCTTTTATCTGCATCAATCTATAATCATGTTAAGCGACATACATGATTTTTCAATAAAAACAAGCGTGCAGCCACTATTCAATTTTATGGAACTTTCGCGTTTATATGTAAAGGAAATTTATGAATCATTCACCAAACGTTTGTATATAGTTTTCTTTTGTGAATTCAGGTTGTAGTTTGGTCATCAACTCAAAGATAGATCATGAACATGCGTCTATTGCTACATAGGAGATTGGGATTTACTCCCCCTTTCTGTCTAAAATGATGAATATAATTTTAGGGATCCTTTTGCTGATTTTGACTCGAGAGATGTATGAGTAAATTTCATAGATATATACACCTAGATTGGCCAATTATAGCTATTCCCATCGGTTGCCTTGTCAGACTTAAATAGCATGACGTAACGTCGTTGTATTGTACCTCACGCTTGACTGCACTGTTATGAACAATGAAGCTAATGAGGAGGTGACAAAATCACATTTATTTTCACTTAAAAACCTTCTTGTATACATAATCCAGTAAACTAAAGCAATTCTGTGATAATATCTGATAACCACCATAGATTAAAACTATAAAAGCTATGAATTGTTGCACACAAATCATGAGCCATCAGGGCTTTATTTGCCACCCTCTCCTATCCCCATTCTCTCTTTTCCCCTTCTCCAAAGAAGAAGTGAGAAGGGGAAAAGAGAGAAGGGGGAAAGAGAGGAAGGGTGGGCAAATAGCCCACCCACTCAAAGAGCCAGACCCTGGCTAGGTAAATAGACTAATATCATGCTGAACTAAACATGACTAAATATGATGAGTATGCAAGCATGTCTTAAGACAAAAATGAGGCAGAATGATTATTTTACAGCTGGCTATGTAGCTGGCTAGGTCACCAAAGCTGAAGTGTAATGGTTGTATCACTAGCATCGTGAATGTTATCAACTATGATGTAAACCAAGCAACGAATTCCCTAATCACAGTTATGAATCGTGGTGGCTTGACTTTGTCTTCGCCTGTGGTGATTGAGGTTTGCAACCACAGTGAGAAAGCGACGAGAGTGTTGCTTAGTAGTGCTGGATTGGTAAAAAACTTTCCCAGGCTAGCACTAATTGCCACCATGGAAAAGTTGCTGAGGTTCAACATCATGCTATTGTTTAAGTGTAATCATCAAGCTAGTAGCCTAGCTCGTGAGATAGTAAAGAGATATATTTGGATTAGGGCGCATTATGAAGCTAAGAATAGAGCTGGCACGGGTAGCTCGTCTGGTCTTGACCCACCGGGTCAGAGGTGCCCGGGTCGGGCCACCCGACCCTCGGGTCTTCCTATACAAAAACACGGGTAGGTTTAGGGCTAAACAACAGCGGTTGTATATCGCTTTTCAAGTGCGATTGAAATGGAGTCGCATATAGTCCTAGCGCGGAAGGACCAGGCGAAATAAACAAGGTGAGTCAAGACTATATTTTTACGTCTGCGACAATAGTATTTGGACTATAGGTTTCACAACGTTTTTCGGCAGGAAATAATCAACATGTCGGTGGTCTGGGAGTTCATGAAGAAGCTAATCACGAAAGGAAAATACCAAGTTATTTGTACAATATGCAAAAGCAAGTTAAAGGTTGACTTGCAACAAAATTCACATTACAGTTATTTGGTATCATAAGATTCACCATGTCTTACTCTGTTGTGTTGTAGGTGTGAAATATATGGGAATGTGATTACAAGCTCTTAAAAGCTAAAAACGAACAGTTAATCGCAGCCACACGAGACCGCCGTAGTTTGGATTCGCTTTCCAAAACGGCTCAAATGAGACGTAGTTGTTACAGGATGGTTTCTGTTTGCACCTTCATGCAACCTCGTTCGTCGAAATATTTTCACAAATATACTTCACGCATTCAATAAAACCATGTCTATTGTTCTTATGCGTCTGTTTTATCGTCATTGTAATGCTGTCACTTTTAGCACTGATATCTTATAACTTGCCGTAAAAAATCGTTAAACTTTTAACCTTAGCTCGAAGGAGTACATATCATTGTCTAATAATTATGACGAGCCTGCTGGTCACCTGGGATAATCGAAAAGTGCTGCAAAAATTATTTTTGAAGTATTGGATCACGTGATCAGATTACGACTTGACAATTGCATAATGCCGAAACAAAACTGTAAAGTAGCGAGCATCTATATTTGATACGGGGTGTTTGGTAAAACCCGAAGTGTTTGTCATAAACTAGTGCTACGATAAGTTTTATGTTGAGCTTTTTAATGGCTTTCAATTCACATGAAAACATCACGTGACAAGACGATAACCAAACTGTAATGACTACGTCATCGAAATAAACAGATTCCAATCTACGGCGGTTTTTTGTTTTTGAGCTTTTAAGAGCTTGTAATCACATTTCCACGTATTTGGCACCTACAACACAACAGAGTAAGACATGGTGAATCTTTTGATACCAAATAACTGTAATGTGAATTTTGTTGCAAGTCAATCTTTAAGCTACAAAGAAGGGTCCACCTCAATACTATTGAGGCATTTACAACGAGGGCATCCTGAGGAACTTAAAAGCGCGTCCAAGAACCTTCAATCCAGCAAATTTATTTTATTTTTAGTTTCTGTCACTAATACCAGAAGTTTTAGGGAAGCGATGGATTTTTGCTTTCCACTATGCTGGGTTATCTATTTCTATATTTGTAAAGTATTTTTTAACTAATCTCTTGTTGATTATAATAGCAGTTGAAATTAAAATCTGTAATAAAAACACTAGCCAAATCATGCCATAAAGTCGCGCGTGCTGACCCGGTCCGACCCGATCTTGGCCCTCATTGCTGACCCTGAGTCTGGTCCGACCCTGCATTCCTTGGTCTCGTTCCAGCTCTAGCTAAGAAAGCCATTGATTCCATTTCCCTGATCAGATCAAAACTTCACAGGCTCATCATATTCAGTCATGTTTAGTTCAACATGATATTAGTCTTTTACCTAGCCAGGGTCTGGCTCTTCAGGTGGATGGGCTATTTGCCCCCCTCTCCCTTTTCCCCTTCTCACTTCTTCTTTGGAGAAGGGGAAAAGAGAGAATGGGGATAGGAGAGGGTGGCAAATAAAGCCCTGATGGCTCATGATTTGTGTGCAACAATTCATTGATTTTATACTTTTATTCTATGGTGATTATCAGATATTATCACAGAATTGCTTTAGTTTACTGGATTATGTATACAATAAGGTTTTTATGCGAAAATAAATGTGATTTTGTCACCTTCTCCTCATTAGCTCCATTGTTAAGAACAGTGCAGTCAAGCATGAGGTACAATACAATGACGTTACGTCATGCTATTTAAGTCTGACAGGCTTTTTCCCTATTTGCCAATCTAGGTTTATATATCTATGGTAAATTTACACAAACTCCTCCTAATTTTGAGAACTCTTGCTGACAATCTGGTCTGTCCTGCCACAAATGCTCTTAAATAGGTGAGATAAGAATTAAGCTTGACAATGTACAAAACATTGTCAAGCTGAGCTCTTATGTACATGTTTATGTACATGTAACTACATGTACATGAACAAACATATAACCAGCTTACAAGATGACCGCAACGTCAATCTTGAACCAAATGTTTGCCTCGCTTTTGATAAGACTGCATTGTGTCATAGACAAGTTATACAGCTGATGATGCTTAGATGTAGCCGTGCTGAATGAATGTAACTGTACCCAAGCATACTGATGATGAGCAATGACAGTTCGCATCCATTTCACATAAAAATTATAAAATAGTCATTTATGCTTGAACCATTTTAGTCCCAGGTGTTCTTAGCCAAAATTATATGTTCAATGAACTATTGCGCCACGGTACATATACCAAACTTAGTGTAAATTTTCATATCATGCTGCACATTGTTACAACCCTCAGGCTATGAACTTTCTGACAAGCAGGAACTTGTCATGGTTTTTAAGAATAATGAGCAGAGCAGACAAAACCCGCTTCATGTCTAAAGCATGTACATATATGTATATAGTTTAGCACATAGTATAGATGATTGAATAAGAGTGTGGTAAGGTATAATTGTGCGACTCACCAGATTCAACCATATGACTTTCTATCTACTCGCATGATTGATCAGTGGCAAACAAATGAAATGCCTTACCTCAACTCAACAATAATTTCGTGTCAATAATATTGATTCACTTAAGTTGATAATTCAATGCGGGTATAATAGGAGGCTTTTTGCATATGTGCAGAGAGTGTGATGCACAATGTTCTGCCCAACCACGTGACAAATGAAAATAATAACAAGCTTATCATTCTATTCATAATATCTGTCTGCACAATTGTATTAACCGCTCAGCTCACCAGGCCTTGGAGCATAAACATTTGCAAATGAGTTTATAACAAAGGCAAGATCAAAGGCTGACCCGTAAGCGTTCTATATGGTTTGATAATTGAGGTGGTCGGGAGACTACAGATGTGTTAGCCTCGATAGGTAGCACCCTGTCTCATGGTCAAGCATCATCACGCGTAGACTGATTGTAAGATAAGTCAGTGTATCCATTTGTAGACAAAAATCTAGCCAATTAATAAGAGCTGGTCAGCGGCAGCTATGTTGTCATGGTAACCAGTGCTCTAGCTGATTGGCGGAGCACTGAGGCTGTACAAGCTGAGGAATGCTGGTCAGCACCCTTCCAATATCGAGTTTTTAAAGTCTGAGTGAATAGATAAGGTTTCCACTGCCCAGTTAAACCTCCATTAAAATATACTCATCCGCTGATCAATAGTTGCATAATATTATAATTTTGCATTACAAACTTGAGATGAATGTTATTGAATATGGCTGAGCGAGTGATTTAACAGCCTGTTGTATGAGCTATAGAAAATATACTGATAAAATTTCCTGTCACCATTGCATGAGCCTCATGGGTTAATCAATAATAATCACCATGAGCAAAACTGTATAAGATGTGAGTGCAACAGAAATGCTTTCGATTTTGTCCCATTGACTGGGTAGGCCAGCCTCAGTTCTATCGAGTCTAGCAAATAGCTTTCAATGGCTGGGCATTAAAAATGTGTGGATGAAGTTTCATGGATATAAGTCAAACCTATTTACACCATGTTAAATTCGAATTAACTGGTTTCTAGCAAAAAAACTAACCAAGTATTTGTAAGTTGTCAGCCATTGTGCTCTATATTTATGCAATTCAACAATCTTTAATTTTGTTGCGGATTGACAAGCTATCACTTTTATAACGGATGAAATAATTTCATTTATAACATTCATGTATTGAACAAGATGACCAAGGAACTTTTATACGTTTGCTATTGCTACCATCTTGCTGTCACTTTTATAACAGTTGAAATAATTTCATTTATAACATTCATGTATTGAACAAGATGACCAAGAAGCCGTTTATACGTTTGCTATTGCTACCATCTTATTTGCTGGTATGACAACCAGAGCAGGTGTGGTATGACAACCAGAGCAGGTGCGTGGTATGGCAACCAGAGCAGGTGTAACAAAATGAGAAGCCATGTTTTGCTAAGAATTCAATCTCTAAGCTGCGAGACACAAAAGGAGTTTTGTATTCTGTCACATCAGGCCATCGACCATAGCGGCGTTAGCGTGAGGGGTAAGCCCAGACACTACCTTATAATTTATGATAAATTATTACTCCTTTCAGATGAATAGAAGATTTGAGGGCAGCTTCATTATTGTAAGAATGAAGTGGACTGGCTTGTATAAAGCAGTGAGTGCTAACTATTATACATGTATAGTTTGTGATTATATGACAGATGCTAAAGGGAAGATGATGCAACTGGATACAAAGTATCGTATTTACATGAAAAGGATGGATAGTCAGGTGGGGGAACCGGCTCAATGGTCAGAAGGGTAGAACAAAGTTGGATAGATAAATTTTTAAATTAGATTCAGTGTCTTTCTTGGTGTCTAATAGACCTTGCAGCGGGTCAGCTTGTGGAGATGGGGAAGAACTCCTTCATCATAGAGAAATTGCAGAAACAAAGAATAGAATGAGAATGATGTACGAATATGGGTTGTCCGCATAAAGCAAAGAAACCATTATCAATTGAGAGAATGGTCCTGGTCTGTATAGCCGGAGAGGTACATTGTAGGAGAGGTATCGCTAACCCGTAATAAATACGATAAGTAAGATATTTTTAGGCTATATTTAAGTATTGACTTTTTAAGTATAAAATCGGTTGGCAGTAAGAAATAGTTAGGATATATCATAAGCTTGCCCTACTTAGTCAGCAACCATAGTAACAACTATAGTAGCAGTGGGTTATGAACTCCTTGAATAGTAAAACTGGTGATATGCATTTGACATCCGCTCCAACCTTGCGCTAGGTATAGAGTACTGTAAATCCCAAGTCTGCTCCAACCTTGTGCTAGGTATAGAGTACTGTAAATCCCCAAGTGATGTAAGGAGACCTATATGGCACCTTTAAAAGAGGCCAATTCTGAGTGAGCATGTATCACAAGGATTGGCACTTGAGCAGACCAATAGTCAAGGACCTCGGTGTGAATCCTAAATACACATAAAAACACAAAAAAGAGGAATTCACAATTGACATTTACATCTACTAATTCAGCCTGCACATGCATAGTTTAATTATTAAAGCTGCCTCTCAACTGATGGCACCACTTCTGTGCTCTAATGAGCACTTTTTATGCGTACTTCTACTGTTAGTTGTTGTTTGAATGACTGGTCAAGGTAATTCTAATTGGTCATGTGCGTATTCGGATTCGGATAGAAGCTAAAGTTGCTGTATTATTTGTCAGGAGAGGAGTATTATACTGTTAGGAGACAACTCCCCAACAGACATGGTAATTTTAACTATTAGTAGGTAATGAGATACTCATGCTGATTCCCTAAACATTGTTGGTACAGTTAGTTAGATGACTAAACTAGCTGTACTACCCGGCGTTGCCCGGGTAATAAAAAAGTCTTTGGTCAGGAAATTGATTTGTATTTAACATATAACAACATTTGCAATTCTAATTTCAAACTACATATCATGAGAAAAGTGTTTTGTGTAATTGAAATAAATTAAGCGAAAAAATAAAAACAACTGTAAAGGTTTTCAAACTTTGTCAAACAACTTTTAAACTTTATATGATGAGAAAAATGTTTTGTGCAGATCATATAAATTAAAAAAGATAAAACAACTATGAAAAGGTTTAGATGTAAATGTGAAATAATTAGCAAGTAATAGCTAAATTAAGTCAATTTTGCTACGATTGCAATAAAGCATGATTCGGTAATGATACAGTCAATATGAACTGAGAAAACAAAATAAAAATCCTGAATAAGTAGAATTAATAATAACAAGTCTTGCATAGAAGTGTGTGTGTATAAAAAGGTTATTATTCTACCAGAAGCCATCCATCAAAATTTTGAGTGCGATGATACTGGTACCTTTCGACATTGGTGAAAATGAGATAGACTGTCTTGGTCTGATTGAACTGTGAGAGAATTTAGAGGCTCTTTTTAGGAAGACTATATAATTGTCCACGTGAGAAGAGTAGGCCTTGATTCCAAATATAGTAATCGAACCTTACGAAAAATATTTTTTAAGAAGGGCATCGTAACGCGTGGCCGCATCGGAAAAATAATCAGTACGCGCTATAGCTGTAGCTGAAATGACAGATCCACGGACAAACATACTTTGAGAAATATATATATATATTAGTATATATATAGTAACTAAAAGCAGGTGCAAAAGCATATAAAAAGAAAACTCTACACTAAAAACCTATGAGATAATTAGTGGTGTATGAAATATTTGAACAGAATATTAAGAAGAAAGTAAACTTATAGTAATTGGCACAATTACTGAAAGTTTACTTTCTTATTTTTTTCAAATATATATATATATATATATATATATATAGGCATACATTGACTTCTAAAGGCAAAAAAGCCCAAATAGAAACAATAAGTTATCTTCAACAGCCCTGCACAGGCTGATAATAAACCAACAGGCCCTTTCAGTTCAGCTGTTACAAATAGCTTGGGCGAAGACAGCTTTGGGGAGGAATGCAATGAGCCAAGCTGTAAAAATATATGTTAAAAAGGAAGATAGCGGGTGGCAGAATAGCTGACAATAAGACTGGAAAAGATCCAAAAAAGGTAGTTGAATGCTGCCACTTTTTATTAGAAGTATTTGTTGTGTAACGGATGAGTTGGGAAGACACAACTAAAATTCACGATGTGAACCTACCGAAAGCGCTGACCAGTCATAGTATCAGCCCATTACATGTAACTAGCATAGGGCCTACTAGTATAAATATAGCTGTTGAAGGTGTCAAGTGAGAAGCTGAATACATTGCATTATTATGCACAACAGTTGCTAGTTTGAGGTGCCTCAAATAAATTCAGAGACAATTCTTCCAGATTCAGATGAGTCCGCATTACAAAGCAAAAATATGGGATTATCTTCTCATACAAAAGCCGATATAGCTGACTAAAATGAATTGTAATAGTCAGCATAGTTTAGCATTCGAAAGTGTACTCTGTTGTTGAACCAATCAAGTCAGAAGGGTGCAGACACGAATGGTTTAACCAAACTGTTAACGGAGTGAGAAAAGGCTTTTTTACTAGTAACGAGTCTGATGCATGTACTCTAGAAGGACAGTAAATACAATGTAGAACTTACCTAATATGTAGTGCTAGTTTTCTCCATGCAATATTAGATGCATAGCTATCAGTAGGTGAACCGTAGACTGTGATGAAGATGTCTATCCGTGAGAAGCGGAGATACCTCTGTGCAGGCAATCTGTGCAGCTCTCTCTGTCGCAATGTTCTCAATGACAATAGAGTGAAGATTAGTAAATTGAAATTACAGAATGAGATGCAATGATTTGGTTGCCCAAGGCTCTCGACTGATCAATACGTCTCTAGCAGATCCCACGAGATGGAAACTTACACAAATTAAATTCTATTCTGAATGACGATCCTCTGACAAGTCATAAAACTTGTACAAATATCACGATAGAAAATGCCCAAGCAAAATGCTTTGAAAAGAGTGAAGGAAAGAGCTGTGAAGTTATAGACAGCCAGTCAGTGCCAAAAGGAAATATGATTATTTTCAAGTCAGTCGGGAATGCATCTTGTTCTTGTCCGATTGGATTGGCGTCATTGCGCAAGTGCATATAGTCTACATTTGGCTAGGGTTTGAGCCTTCAAGAGAGCTATAACAATAATTATGAGCTGTGTTGTTTTAGGAGTTTTACCGCCGACCTTAAAGACCTTTAAGGTCGGGCTTGTATAGTCACATCTTAAAGACCTTCATGGCCGGCCTTGTATAGTCACACCTTAAAGGCCTTCAAGGTCGGGCTTGTATAGTCACACCTTAAAGACCTTCAAGGTCGAGCTTGTATAGTCACACCTTAAAGACCTTCAAGGTCGAGCTTGTATAGTCACACCTTAAAGACCTTCAAGATCGAGCTTGTATAGTCACACCTTAAAGACCTTTATGGTCGGCCTTGTATAGTCACACCTTAAAGACCTTCAAGGTCGGGCTTGTATAGTCACACCTTAAAGACCTTTAAGGTCGACCTTGTATAGTCACACCTTAAAAACCTTTAAGGTCGACCTTGTATAGTCACACCTTAAAGACCTTTTTGGTCGGCCTTGTATAGTCACACCTTAAAGACCTTCAAGATCGAGCTTGTATAGTCAGGCCTTAAAGACCTTTATGGTCGGCCTTGTATAGTCACACCTTAAAGACCTTCAAGGTCGAGCTTGTATAGTCACACCTTAAAGACCTTTAAAATCGGCCTTGTATAGTCACATCTTAAAGACCTTTAAAGTCGACCTTGTATAGTCACACCTTAAAGACCTTTAAGGTCGACCATGTATAGTCACACCTTAAAGACCTTTCAAGTCGGCCTTGTATAGTCACATCTTGAAGACCTTTAAAGTCGGCCTTGTATAGTCACATCTTGTAGGCATTATTCTGATGAGATGCATAAAATCAGCTGAATGACACGCCGTCTTGAGAGCAACTATTCACATCATAAGCAGTAATCCAACACCATTCTATTGTCAAATGATACCATCTCCGAGTTGTCAATTAAAATGACAGCATATTTGTTTTTCTAGCACTCAGATGCTTGAGTGATAGCCCAGGTTGTCTAGGGAAAAAGTCACGTACGCGACAAGTAATAGCCCAGGTTTGTTTCTAGAAAATATATCTACAGCAAATGATAGCGTAAGTTCTTGACAGTAGATGTAGAGTGGTCGCAATACATGATAGCTCTGGTTCTTGCAACAGGTATAGAGTGGCCTCAGTAAGTGCTTTGATACCAAAATGGAATGTCGGACAAGACACTATTGGTCATAAATAAATCGGTGCGTAGTTACGCATACAATCAATATGCTGCATCGCTATTTATAGAGTAAATATTATTTACAACCTTTTATTAGGAGTTATGCTTGTATAATTTTTATGTACATGAATGTGATGACGTGTGTCTCTCCGACTCCCTAATGCTTGTGACTAAGGAGTCATATAAAAAACTGAATGTTATCACAGCTCTCACCAAGGGAAATATGGCTCTAACATGGAGGCAGCATTGCATCCGTTCAGATATTGATAACTTACAAAATAGCATTAGGTGCCAATTTAAAAGTAATTATCGTCTATAAATCCATAAACAAAGGCATATATATTTTATACATCCATAAACATAGGCATATATCCTCTATATAACCATAGACATAGGCATATATCCTCTATACATCCATAGATATAGTCATATATCCACTATACATCCATAGACATAGGCATATATCCTCTATACATCCATAGACAGGCATATATCCTCTATACATCCATAGATATAGGCATACATCCTTTATACATCCATAGACATAGGCATCTATCCTCTATACATCCATAGACATAGGCATATATCCTCTATACATCCATAGATATAGGCATATAACCTCTGTACATCCATAGACATAGGCATATATCTTCTATACATCCATAGACATAGGCATCTATCCTCTATACAACCATAGACATAGGCATATATCCTCAATACATCCATAGACAGAGGCATCTATCCTCTATACATCCATATATAAGCATCTATCTAGATATGTCCATAAGTATAAGCATCTATCTAGATATGTCCATAAGTATAAGTATCTATAGACATAGCATCCGTGGCTTTCCACACTCCTTTCAGTCTTACCGCATGAAACATACAAGCTCTAGAACCTGAGAGTATAATCTTTACAAAGAATTTCTAACATGACCGAGGAGAGAGCTCCAGAGCATCTATCAGCATTACTATATAAGCTACTTAATGTACATCGGAGTGTATGTTAGTTATTTATATTTATAAACCCCTTTTGAATAAACAATCAGCAAAAAAAATACAAATAAAAGCGCTACAAACTGATAAAAAAATTACAAATGTCTGAAAAAAAATGAATGCAATTTTTGGCTGACCTCTTTGTCAAAAAGAAACATTGCGAGTGGGTTATCAAATCGTTTTGTAGATACACTCTTTGATTTGATGCTTTACTACTCGCTTTACCGGAAGACTTGGTTTGGTTAGCATTCCTAGCTAATGTAACAGCTAGCTACTCTGAGCACTCTCCTTAGGAAGATGTTAATTGGTAAACAGCGAGTTGAAGATGCAGGAAGTTATATGCCGGTATATAGTGCTCATCAAAATATACTAATTTGTTTCAATGTGGGTTTTTATTACATGTTTTGTAAAAGGAAGGGGTTCGTGACCTATTCACCAAATTTTTTTAAAAATTATGTAGCCATTCAGTGCGAAAGTCGTAAATACATAGCAAAAATTGTTCATATACTATTAATAAAATTTTACAATGAGAGTTGTTTCCTCTTACATTTTTACTTATTTTCCTGCATCCAGCATCGCTGAGTTGACAATATTTTTATGGTGGAATTGGTAAAAGGATATAACAACTCCTAAACATGGTGGGTTGTGTAACTTCAACATCCTCTTATGGATTTGAGCCTATAGAGTTGAGAATGAGATGTTGGCAAATGATCATATAACTTTTAATAAGCTGTCAATATATATTTAGGAAGCTTAAAGTTAGAGAGAGGCGACAATCACTTGTTTAAATTATTAAAACCTGCAAGGCCATTCAATTTGACATTAAATTTGGCAGAAAACCATATTTGTTAGCAATGATCTCTCGCAACAAAATACTTGAAAGAGTTTGGTTTGACTCCATAGACCCCATAGACTCCATGAAAAGTATCCATAAACATGGTTAATAAAACCTGACTTGTAATGAGCAAATGTTTCTGTAAACCCGTACCCTGAATGTTTCTGCTAGATGAGATTCCTCTCCGTATCTTCTCTTTTTTGTGTGTCTTTCGTCATTTTCTTCACCAACTTTTAGATCTAAAAATAGTTCCATCACCACTAGCATCTCCTATCTTTTTTGTAAATAGCTGTGAAGTGGTTTCTCAGAGTTTTGGTGGAGAGTTACATTACATATTTTTGGCCTGCATCCTTTGAGTAGTTCATTCCATCTTTCTTATTCTCAGAAAAACACTTCTGGGTGTCGGAGGAATATTGAACAAGTAAATAAATAAAAATGTTGACACAGGTGAAAAACAGCAGTTTAAGCTAAGAATATTTGGTTGTATAGTTCATGCAATCTGAATAATGTGTGCTGCTCAGGTGTGCAAAGTTGGAATAGTTAAAAAGTTACTTACGACTTTGAGATCTAAAGCATTACATAGATAAAGTTCTTAAAAGGCATAATAAGTGATGAATATAAGAAGATATAAAATTTAATGATGGTACAGGTTATAAATTAGTAGAACAATCAGCGATCTAAGCTTTTTGTTGGTAGTGATGGCATAATACATGAAATGGGTAAGATTTGTTTAATGAAGGATCTCAAGCTAAGAAAAAGATAAATGATTAAGAAGTAGATGTGAAAATAAAGAAAAGCATACTAAAACTGTAACGAATACCTTATAAAGATGGTACTTGGCTCAGCTTGTCAAACTTCATTTGACGAAGACAAATATATCAATATAGAATACAGGAATCACTCAACTGGTGAATGTGATGACTCCGTGTGACCCGCAAACAGCTAAAACACTGAACTAATAGTGAACAAAAAGGCGTAAGGCTAAACTCATCATTAGCAGACCAGGAGGAATTGCACTCTACTCCATTAGCAAGTTTGAAGATTATATATGGGTTCAATAAAAAAATTGTGCTCCACCAGAACTCACCGTTAGCAGTCATCTGCGGAATGTAGCTTTTAGAAAATTAAGTTGACAATTTATAAATGGTCGATTGAGTACTGACTCTTGGTTGATAGCTCTAATTTAGTAACGGATTCAGACAAATTTGTTTTCAAATTGCTAGATCAACCGTTTTCAAAAATCTGTGGGAGAATAAGTTCTATGACGCTTTCTTTATGTTCTTATCGCTACTGTTGGACTGAAACTTGGATGACATTCCAGGTTTTGCAGCGAAGGGCCTCAAATATAGCTGCTTTACAGATTCATGAGACTTTGTATCTTACATGTATGTGACGATCTGAAAGGCTGAGTGAAATCACGCATAGCAAACATATATACAGGAGTAGGCACAGATGCCACAGAGGAGGAAAATACCTTCACAATACTAGCTGGCCCCAGGAACAACAAATGCCATCAAGAGTCACTCAGACACTTCAGATGCCAGCACACACTCCATGACCTTGACAAAGATCAGAAGCTGGTCATGTGAACCAGACAAAGTATCAAGTTCACCACTCTAGACACTATTTACCATAGTTTTTAGTTGATCAAAATGACTTAATCATATTTACTTCCAGCCATCTTACATCCTACGCCACCATGTGCGTATACCAACCGTTTTATGTAAAAGCTCACTGATTTTCTGCAGTCTGGTTTAAACAAGTACGTTTAATCAAAAGCTGTCTGAACCAGACTCAACTTACTGACCGAAGACCTTTTCAAGGATTGCCTGGCAGTCAACTCTCCAGTTAAGATGTGAAAACAATTATTATAAAAAAACCTAGCTAAGAACAACTGTATGCTATCTGAATGCTTTTCTTGGCTGCGCAATAGCAGCCATTCTTTACCAGCTACACGAAATGCTCGCCCTCCTTGGCCATTGATAGCATGGTGATATGGAGTTGAGCTCAGGTGCTTCATACAATCCATTGACTTTTCACAATGTTAAAACTCCTGCGATACAAATTGGGAACACTATTCAATACGTACTATGCATGTATCGATACATACAGAGAGACATAATACCTATTGGCAAACATTCCTATAGTAGATGCAGAAGTAGTGTTTGCTGTTAAAAATAATTCAAACTAGCTCAAATATGCTGCATCAATTATCAGAAACATGCTGACACCTTCTAATGGGGCCTGCATAATGAATGTGTCCTCACGCATAGATAACTTTGTGGCAGTTAGCCAGGCCACATCTTTATGTACTTTGGTTAATTTTGCAACAATCATCTATATCTCAAACATATGTTCACATGTCAAAACTGGGCCACCAGATGAGTCACCCCAATCCTTAATTCTGCTCATATTAAAGTATATAATGATCAATTCAATTTGTACAACCTTTACAAGTGGCAAGACTTTATCCAAAATATTTGTCATAACCTTGGGAGCAACATTTAGTTTGAAACTCATTCACTCATCAAACATAGCTTGTAGTTGAAGGATACAGCCTTGAAGCATCTACATGAAATTTAAATAGCCTTTTGAAAATATGGTGAACAAACAGTGCCCCTTGTTTTCTCCGGTCTCCACTTTTTCTGGCACTCTGCCAGATGACCACTAGGATTGCTATGTACCTATTTATTGATCTCCAAACTATAGTCGATGACAGGCCTTACCTCGCTTCCCTTGTTGGTTGAATTCCGGTCACAAGTGGAACTACCTAACCATTCCACTTATTCTCTTCTCACGCAGTTTCAGCCAGCCATGATTGATCCAACTTTCAGTTTCACTATTCTTTAGCTCTTTATACTCCTCTGCAGCATTTTCGAAAAATTAATTTCATATCACAAAACTTTTGACTTTTTTCTTGGCTATTTAACCACACATTTTTCCATCATAAGTTACTGTAAAGTTATTATCATGGATTGAGGCGCCAGTTTCATTTACTACTGCACAAGTTCAATAGCTATAGCTTGCTTGGTTGTTCGCACTAACTGACATGACAACAAGTTTATCTATACCATCCATGGTCAATCTTTGTTAAAACAGACCCGCAAGGCTGGATATCGGAAGACAGTAGAGGCAAGTTACCTAACGCACAGATGTTCGTGACCAAAGTTGCCAATAAATGGCACGCTCCATGGCAACCAATGATACAGCAGTTCTTGCCAAAATTCAGTTTGTTTTTACCACCTAATTTACACATTTACCATTGACTAGCGGCTATCACCTCAACCTCCTTGGCCATCTACATACAGTAAAAATGGGTTACTTTAATTTTTTTGCGTTCAGCCGGTAATTTTTTCTCACTGGCTAAATACCTTCAAGTATTTACAGTAAAGCAAACCGTATAGAACATAATGTATATAAGCCTTATAAATTTGACTTTTCCTTTATATACAAACCTACATAACTCGTGCATATCGTCACACCGAACAATTGGCTAACCAGACTACCCGCCATCACTATTAGTTCAGTTTAATTAGGGTCAACTGCATATTCAGCAAATCAGTTCATGCAGTCACATACGTTGTACTAGCTCTGGCGCAAAAACAGACTCTTATAAACCCTGTTCTATATTTTTCCTTATGTCCATCTCACCATTGCACCACACGCAATTGCCCTTTATTATTTTCACTATTCTAGTTGAATCAGTCATCAGCATTCCTAATATTTGTACTAAATTACATCTACTAGCAACTACAGATTGCCGACCACCAATATCGATGAGTCTTTGTAGCAATTCTATGTAGATGTGCTGTAATAAATGAGAGTGCTTTTGACTTGGTTGTTTTAGGGGCCAAATACTTTCCTAGTCTTGTTTCCAATTTCATTATTTTGACAATGCCTGCTAATATGACTCACAGGTTACAATAATAGAAACAAATTGATTGTCGAGTAATGCCAACAACTTTTCCAGTCAGACATTCCCACAGGTAATGGTCAAATTCATAAATGGAATAATACTATGTTTCTGTTCATACTTTGCCTTTTGAGAGTGAAGCTGTGTGGAAATTTTTTTAGCATGAGCAGCAAGTTCATTTAATACCATACTTTGACTACTGCAGATGTTTTTAGTTGGTATTTGTTGGTTTGAAACTTCACTTGGTAAGCCACCTATGATTGCATATTTGAGCAGTGCATTGGAGAGGATCTGTCTACAACACCAATCACCTTCAAAAGTCAGCTAGATAAATGTCCATCGTATCACTATTTCTTAACATTCACCCAAGTGAGTCCAAAATGCAGTATAGCAATTAAATGCAGTCAGCCATATTTTAGCTGCTGCCAATAACCTTTAAAATTCTCTAACGGCGCTTCAAAAAACATAAAAAGCTGCTCCATTAAAAACAGAGGTAAAGATGACCATTACTCAGGCACACTTTGTAATTTTGCTACTAGTTTCAACTTGCTCATCCAGGTTCTGAACTCTCCACTCTTGTTGCAGTCTTCATGTTGCTACCAGATCAGATCATAGTTGCTCTCCTTATTTTTTTATAGCTGGCAGTGAAATAGCTCGTGCTTGCTATCAATGATATCCACTTTTGAGGAGACACTTATAAATAGATGTGGAAACAAAGATATGTAATTGTTGTAATATTAGGTTTGTGGGTCCCAAGTTACATTGATGTCTAAGGCAGTTCTGTGTAGTCATAACAGTTGCAAACAATTAATAAACCTAAGGGATTTAGTAGTAAGATTTGTTTATAAGTAAGTGTGGAAGGAGAAATGGGCTACTTTTTGCAGACTGCTTCAAATTATTTTCCTTTATACAATATGGTACAATTGACAAGACTAGACTAACCTTTTGTCTTGAAATCAGTTATTAATGAGTGGTGTTGTCAGTACCCTTTACTGGGTGTGCAGGTGATGAGAGGTAAAGAAACAAAATGCAAGTGAGGTATAGGAGTGAGTAGGGAGTTGGTAAAAAATTCTAATTTAACATAGACTAAGTTAAATGAGGCATTGAGGGCTCATGAGATGAGCAATAATTCAGACAGATTTTTGAAAGAAAACAGTAATAGAAACAGGCCATGAAGGGAGATTATAATGAAAAAATCTAGGGTTTCAGAATAAAGTAGTGCACGTGCAGTAAACTAGAAGTAGTGATAGTGTACGATTCTGTAAGTAGGTGTTTTCTGTCAAAGAAGACAGCGGAAGGAATTGGAAATTGGTAAAAATGTGATATATGTTCCTAGGTAAAGAGCTAAGAGAATAGTACAGTAAGAGACAGTAGAAGGTATAGAGACAACCAGAAAGAAGAGAGAAATGCCTCTAGATATAGGGCAGGAAATAAACAAATAGTAGGAAAAAAATGATACGATTGTAAGCATAATGGTCATGAAATGAGGATATGTCCTGCTATTAAATGTTTCTTGTGTAGGCAGAGAGAGGTGATGTATCCTGAGGTTGTATAGCTAGGTCTGAAGGAGTGAGTTGTAGTAGAGACAGGTATGCAGATGCGAATCATAGTAGACGACATGGTAGTTACTATGACAAGCACAGTAAAAGTTGAGAATAAAATATGAAAGAGAAAGTTTTTGTAGAACAAGAGATAGAAACATGCAGAAACGGGATCAATTACGACAGTTACACCTACCGCTTCTGGCTGTCAGATTATGATTAATTTTTAGTTCTGAGCAGGTAGCAATAAATTTTGTACATGTTTTTGGTGTTCTAAACTTATTCACAACAAAATAATACTAACAAATCAGTAGCTGAACGCTGCTCTATAGCAGGTTAAAATGCATGAGTTGACATGGTACTAGTTGACTTTATTCTCAGCCAAAATTAATTGCCACTAATACTCTACAAAATCGGAATCAACCCAATTCCCTTTTTAGATGACATAGGAGAAAGCCAACCAATACACTGGCACTATTTAGTGCTTTAGTATATGTGGTATTTAGTAGTAAGAACCTGTTCATGGAGCTATCTGATGGAAAATGATGAGTATTGTCACCTTTAAACTATGTTTTTTGGATAGCTAAGTTAATTTTAAAATATCATGCAACGGAACCGATACTAACATCATACAAAAAAGGCAACTCTGGTATGTTTCAGTAATCTTAGGTCACCTTAATTGTTAGTTGCTGTTAGAGTAGAGTCTATCAGTGTTAGTATTGAGTCGTCTTCTATCAGCTTAATTATAGTACTCGGCTTTAATTTGTTTGCTTCATCTTGAGTATGCAGCTGGAACTTGAGAAACAAGGGAGAACTAGCTAGCTTGGAGCATGTTCAAAACCGAGCAGGAGTCAGTTAAATCATTAGAGGGATCACCGATTCCATGAAAAGGTTTGATATTATCTTGCTACAACAAAGAAAACAGATAAGAGTCCTCAGCTCGAAAGAAACCCACCCTATATTAACTGTTGAGCAAATCAATTATACACACTTCATAACTACTGCTCTATATATTCCTACATTTATATTTTAACATATTTTAGCTAAGCAGTGCACATTGTGTGTGAGTTGTCTACTTCTGTTGTACGAATGTCGACAGCTCCTAATTAGTGACACAATAGACATCCAATATGCTATTTACTAACAATTTACTATTGGCATTGTATGTGTAGTGTTCATACAGGTGTTTTTCCTGTTTTTTTCATGCATTTCTTTCATTAAAGAAAAGCAAATATGTTGTTGTACCTAAAATCAACCATTAACAGATCGACATGAAAAGAATAACAAGCTACATCAACTTCCCTAACAGATCTTCACGGAAACAACATTTACAAATTCCTGAGATGAGCAGATCACCATTACAAACCTATTTCCAGTTTCAACCTACTCATTGTACTACCAAGACAATGAGAACTTGGACTAAGGAATTCTCCGATAACCGCCAATAGATTACAGTCTTAGCACAGACTATGACAACTTGCATCATGCGATAGCAAGCTTTGCATCTGACACCAATCTATACCAGACCTAACATTACGATTGCAGATTACACATATTAAAATTTCTGCTGACGGAATACAACAGGACGTAGCCAGGAACCCCCAAAACTACAAAACTTGAAACGATAGAGTTGAAACATATAGTTCCACTCTTGGACACGAAGGCTAACTCTCAACCCATATATAAGGACACATATTCACCCATATACTTCACTTTTTCAATACAGCTTCATCATGGTAGACAGACGTGTCAGCAGATTAAGTGGAAGAATCAACTTTCGAAGAACAACGGGGGTGACTATATTTTAAGTCTTTAGAAATTACTTTTATACTTTTATAAATTTAGTTTAAAGTGCAACTTATTATATATATTTTTGTTCTTAAATAAACATAAGGTATTTTGAAACCAATCTTTGCATACCTTAGGGCAGCGGTTCTTAACCAGGGGGGAATTCCCCCCCCTCTTCCAAGGGCGAATTTTGGGGATTTTAGGGGGGAATTTGGCAGTTTGCCAAAGAGGGTTTCTGTGGCACCAATTTTTCTTTTATAAAGGGCAGCGAGGAGTGAATGAATTTCAGAAGTTTCAACCAAGCCAAGATCTTAAACTTTGGAAAAGGTAAGGATTGCTACACTACATGCACATGCATACCTGCAATATTAATTGTTCAGTTACCGATTTGGTTTGCATAAACGTATAACATTTTGACAATTTGCTCTGTAGCCTAACATATGTATGATGTTTTGCTCATGTAGATATTGAACGTATTCAAATATTTTGATTGCATATCCTATATTGTAAGTGTTAGAAATGTCAAAGACAAAAAGACGAACATATGATGATTCTTACTTTAACTATGGATTCACTTGTATGATTAAAAGCGGCATCGAAGTACCACAATGTGTTTTGTGCATGAAAGTGCTCGCTAATGACTCCATGAAACCACATCAACTTAAGAAACACTTGAGAAATAAACATGCAGAACACATGGATAAATCAAAGCCGTTCTTTGAAGCTAAAAAGAGGGAACTCAAGCGGGCAAAACTGGATTCCACTGGCAGCTTTCATATCCAGGCACAGGCCATTACCGAGGCATCTTATGCTCTGTCTTACCGTATTGCCAGAGATAAGAAGCCACACACCATTGGTGAAACATTAGTTAAACCTTGTCTGCTGGAGTGTACTAAGATTATTCTTGGAGACAGCTGCTCAAAAGCTTGCTGATTTATCCCTCTCAGACAGCACAGTGAAATCGAGGATCGATGATATGTTTGCGGACATAAAGAGGCAAGTAATTGAAAAGATCAAGTCATCTCCTATGTTCACCATTCAACTTGATGAGTCCACTGATGTTGCTAGCATTTCACAGCTGATGGTGTTTGCACGCTATGTACACAGAGAGACAATTGAGAAAGAATTTCTGTTCTGCAGTCTTCTAACAGAGACCACCACAGCTGCTGATGTTATGATCCTGGTTTCCGACTTCTTCAGCAAAGAACATCTGGACTGGGGCAAACTAATTGGAGTTTGCACTGATGGTGCTCTAGCCATGCTTGGCTGTCGTGCTGGATTTGCACAGTTGGTAAAAGAAAAGAATCCTTTAGTGGTGAGTACCCATTGTTTCATTCACAGACAAGCGGTAGCAGCAAAAACTCTTGCCAAAGGATTGCAGGAACACCTTTCTTCAGTGATTAAAGTAGTAAACTTTATTAAAGGCTCTGCCTTGCAAACACATCTCTTCCACAAGTTATGCAAAGATATAGCTGCTGTGCACTCATCACTATTGTTCCACACCAAAGTTCGATGGTTATCAAAGGGTAACATGCTTCTGCGTTTCTTCAATCTACGAGCAGAGGTCAATGAGTTCTTGAAAACTCATAACAAACCCAAACTACTGCCTTCAATGCAGGTGGAAGGCTTCCATCAGTGTCTTGCTTACCTGGTTGACATATTTGGTTTAATCAATGAAGTGAACACAAAGATGCAAGGTAGAGACAGAAATGTGTTGAATGTAACATAGTATCAATGCATTTAAGGACAAGCTCAAACTCTGGGTGGACAGACTGGCTACTGGGAATGTAAGTTTCATTTCCAGTTCTGCATTCATTAGTTGACAAGAAAGCTCCTTCCGCTTCTTTGCTAACCGACATAAAGCATCACTTGAACAGCTTGATAGCAGAGTTTTAGATATATTTTCCAAAGTTAAATCCTAGGACAGAGCAATTGATGAGCCTGACCCGAGACCCTTTTAGGCGCAATGTCCCCGAGATTCCGGAACAGCTTCAAGAGGAGTTTTTGGAGCTGACAAACAACTCTGCATTAAAAGATGACTTCAAGGAGCTACCAATAGAGCACTTTTGCGTTCAGGCCCAAATATTTTATCCCAACATAAGCCTGGCCGCTTTTAAGATGCTCATACCATTTGCTTCCACATATCTTTGCGAGTCAGCATTTTCAGCAATGCTAACCATAAAGAGCAAATCTAAAAACCATCTGGAAGTAGAAGCTGACCTACGGTGTGCCCTATCTACAACAACTCCTAACATCAAAATTCTGGTCAGCTCCAAACAAACACAGAAATCGCACTAGTCTACTGACTGTCTTACAATGATAGATATATTGAGTTTCAATATACATTCATTTTTAATATTCCATGTAAATATGACTGTAATAAATGCATTTATACATGTATATATATGTATATAAGTTATATATGTAAATAAAGTTCACTATCTAGTTGCAGTGCATTATTTGAAAGAGTTGGGAAGGGGGAATTTCTGTCTTTAGGTTTGGAAAAGAGGAATGGGGCAAAAAAAGGTTAAGAACTACTGCCTTAGGGATTCCCTTTCTCAGAGCATAGCCTTAGATTTTCACATCTAGGAAGGTCTTTTGTAGGGTCTTGATTACATTAATCAACAAAATATTGGTTAAACATTCATTTATCAGAATTGGTCCTGATCTGAAAAGTCAGTACTGACGATTAGCAGTGTATCTGAAATCGAGAATAAACTTGAGCTGCTCCCTAAAAGTTGTAAGATTAATTGGTAGAATAATCCAATATTATTAGTAACCAAAACAACAATGTATATAACTTTCATCCACGGTATCCATCAGTCTCTCCGTCTCTTTCAACATTAACTATCCAACCTACATCAACTACCAAATAAGCTATATTTTCGTTAGAGCACCCAAGGGCATTCACTCTCTTTTAGTCATCTCCAAGGGCTTGATGAACAAAACACGTTTTAGCGGTGTTTTTGGTGGCCTGACACTCTGGAGTGTTTTCATAAAAGAGAGTATGTTTTTAGCTTGGTACACGAATACCCTTTTCCGCACAGTGGAAAGGGGTATTCATGAGCAAAAAAGGGACAATTAGTCTGTGGTGATTAAGTGATAAGGGGTAGTTTTTTCATTAATGTGTAAGTCAGTAGAAAGGGTGCATTGTATAACATCCCAGACTGGCACTTGGAGATTAATAAAAGAGAGTGAACCCCCTTGGGTAGATCACTAGCTTGAGCTGTCTGCTAGCTACATATTCCGGATGTTTCGTTTTGTAAGCTCGTTATTATAGAATTCCGATTTTAAAAATGGCGGTTAATAAGTGTTCAGCGCATGACCATTTCTACTGGTGATTAAATACGGTAACCTGTTTTTATCGACTTGGTTTATTAGCGGACATTATTAAACATATAAGGCTATTCGTAACACTTTTTGTAGCGACTCATGTGGACACGCGAAATTGGGTGGAGCTCTGACTTAACTTGAGTTCTTAATAAAATATAATACTAAATTAAATAAAAAAGTGATACGTAGATTTATTTAGGTTCTAAAGCTACAAACAGATCGCAAGCCAAAATTTCGCCAAAATGTCTATACCGTAAATTGTTGTAAGGATTCTATTCGCGTAAGGTGCGATATTTGTTAAATTATTGTTGTTATGTCAAGTAAAAGTTTTTTATATGTTTTTGATCTTACTCAACGTAACAAGCTATTATGAAACAAAATACCATCTGCTTCCCAAAGTGAATAACGCTCTACGTTCAGACAAGCTTTTAAAGGTTCTCTTGATAATCTCCTCGTAGTGTAGAATGTGTAAATTAATAGGTTTTAAAGCATTGAGTTTTGTTTTCCATTTTATAAAAAATAGAGCCTGTGCCGCCATTGATGTCCTTTTTTCCGATTTTTAATACTACTGCAAGTATTTCATCCAAGCTAAACGTCGCCCCATCGCAGTATATTTCCATTTAGTAGCATTTCAATTGTAAATACGCCAACTGGAGTCATAACTATAGCCATTGTAGAGTATAACATACTTGACGCTGGAGATATATAATATATTTTGGAGCAGCTTACTCATACGTCTTGATTGTCCATTTAAGATGTTCACTTTTCATCTTTGATAGTCTTCAAGTAAAAACGAATTATCGTATGTAATATACTGGCCACCATGGATTATAAGGTCATATGTAGTGCTGACCTATATACAAAAATCTAATTCAAATGGTAGCTCTACCTGTTTAAATGGCTACACATTTGTCTAACCCAAAACATCTTCATCAACATAATCTACATGCGCATTTTTTAATGTTTCATGTTGTTAATCATGAATTGTATCAGAAAACAAGGTGTCGTTATTGCTATACTGCACAAGCAGTGAAGTTAACACTACGAAAGCCCAACCGCAGAAACATCAATTTAATCAAGTTGAAAGTTAGGTTTGCACATATAATCTAAGCTATGCACGTATAATTGCTAAACCACTTGCAATCTTTTTTTTAGGAGTTCCTAATCCACGGGCTAGCCGGGTCACGCACTCAAGGATTTTTGCCACGCACGTACAAAACAAAAACAACAGGGTAGACCCACTTTTCGCGGTCTTCCGCACGATTATTCAAAAATACTAACAGATGTCACTTCTATCGGCCAAACACAACTTACTAATGCATGAGCAACCTATTAATGTATCCGAATACCTCATATAAAATAAGCCAACCAAATTACATAATGGTTAATATCTATTTTATCTCTGGAAATATGCCTGCCCGCAGTTTTTGGCCAAGAATAACCAGGGTTCATCATACACCAAAATGTCTCTTACGGGTTCCGGAGGTAGCCCGTTCTGTTTATTAAGTTCGGGCGTCCATATAAACACCCTGCCCCGAATAGAGGCTACAATGTAAGCTAATCACAACACCATACAATACCTACACGCTAGTTGTAGTAGTGGAGTGGTAGTTCATTACGTGTTCATGATTTATTCAACACGTGAATTTGATTGGCTTAAAAATAGTTTAAGTTTCGGTACGAGGACAATAGACCCACCCAATAATGTTAGATAACGGACTACCTCCGGAACCCGTGAGAGACATTTTTGTGTATAATGAACCCTGGTTAATCTTGGCCAAAAACCGCGGGCAGGCATATTTCCAGAGATAAAATGGGTTTAATCATTATGTAACTTGGTTGGCTTATTTTATATGAGGTATTCGGATACATTAATAGGTTGCTCATCCATTAATAGGTTGTGTTTGACCGATAGAATTGACATATGTTAGTATTTTTTAATATTCGTGCGGAAGACCGCGAAAAGTGGGTCTACCCTGTTGTTTTGTATGTGCGTGGCGAAAATCCTTAAGTGCGTGACCCGGCTAGCCCGTGTTCTAATCGTTAAAAATGTGATTGCGCCAAATTCTAGTTGATTTTAACAGAAAGTATTGGTGTTTTTCTATCATTTGAGATGTTGTTTGTTGTTTTAGGCGATCTCACTGTTAAGATATTTGAAAAATAAAATCGACAAAAATTGATAGCGGAAAAAAACACTAATAAAAGATGTGCCCAGACTTGCCCAAAATGGTATACACATATAGTGAGACAGCCTTTCGTGTTCACATCGGCTATTGCGATAAAATTCTAGTCCTATGCGGCTCTATTGGCAAATATTTTATTTTCTAATTGCTCATGATTGCTAGAATAAGATTTTGAATTTCACTACAGATACATTATTATAAATGTCTCAAACGCCTCAAATAAGGGCTCTTCGCCATATGAAAATGCTATTTCGAGTCGTACTATACGGCTCGTGGTACTGAAAGGGTTAACATAGGACCTCAATATATGTATATTCCAGGAACATTTCTGGTAGATTCTTTGGAAGCCACAAGCAGCCAAAGTGTTTTGATGTTGATAAACAAGAATAAATCATCAGAAAATTTATATTTTCAGTATATCTGTATGTCAAGAGTTTTTACGTAACTTTCCCGTCACCCTAGTCGTCTAATCTCACGCTATCATTTGCTCAACACTTACTCAAGCTCCCTACTTCTCTTTCAAATCAATTTTTGTCTAGTTTGACCAGTTTTCACTAGACATGTTGCTTTTTCTTCCGAAATAAAAATATCTTTCACCCATAGCTATATCATTGCTTCGTGAACGCTCATTGTTTAGGAATAAAATTAATGGGGAAGGTAGGGCTTGTAATCTGTAACAGTTTTAGTTAATTCTCAGGCTATTCAGTTCATGTGCTGTTGCAGGTAGAATGCAGTATAATCCAGGTAGTCCTGGTGGAGAACCGTACTGAAAGACTACCCTAGCATTGCTACTACACATTAGTTAGAGGTGCATTGCTTTCAAAGATTGTAAGTGTATATTCAAAATAAGTATACTTCAATATTTCTCATGAGTTTGCTGTCGATAGATAAAGACAAAAAAATGCGATGATGACTACACCTAAAAATCTATATTAGCAGGTATGTGTTTATTGTTGGTTAGAATATTATATTTCAGGGGGTAGTAGAGCCGCAAATGGCTATAAGTCGGGACGTTAAGCTCCAACAACTGCTTCAGTATCCCCTCATATCTGCAGAGCATTCCACATCTGCGCACAGGTCAGTACAAGGTTCTGATTGGCGGGTGGATGATAATGAGCTAGCGGCTGACTTTGACGGCTCTCTCTCTGGTCTCGGCATCGATTTGGCTGGAATATCCTACAACATGAGGTATCAGAATTATCTTACACCATTTGACTTCTACATGTATTTGGCCTTGGTAAAATCTCCATATGTCATGGGCCCCAACCAAATTGATAATAACATGGAAAGTGCACATTTGAGTGAATATTTTTTTATGTTACTTATTTTTGGTAATTACAACATTCTGATCAAACGAATCTCTTTCTCAATGTACAAACAGAAACTTGAAAATATCTAGAACAGGCTAAATTTTTTGTTGAAAGTCATTACTAGGCAAACTAAAAAATGGTTTAAATAGTGGCATTGCTATAGTTTTAATTTTGAAAAGATTGAATCGCTCTTTACAGCAAATATTTTGATTCAATTGTCAGGCAAACTTATAGTTTTATATGGAAATATTGTCTGGACATCATCGGAAATGGTGTGTTGTAGGATTCTGAGGAAATTATTCGTGCTGACAATGAATCTGCTGGGTTGTAGTTGCTTATTACATGCTAAAGGAAACTACTAGTTACTGCTAGTTACTAGTGTGTTCATTCTACTAAATTTGTTATGAATATCTCATTTCAGCCGTAATGTTATGTATACAACTCTCTATAGTCAACTCGCTAACCTAGTTACTTTTATAATAATCTTTCCCATTCCAAAGAAATCCGGCACATAATTGCAGGCACCATTGGGTTCTTCAGTTTCATACTCAATTGTTAGCTATGTGAAGCAATACGATATAGCCATTGATAAGAAAGTAAACATTCAAACTAACCACATGCATACTGATCAGCAGTGCTAGCTTAACAATTATTTTACACAACATGTCTTTTTAAACTGAGTTATAATGCTCTGTTTGTCTCCTAAAAGTTTAAATTTTTTAGTTGAAATGAAAATAAGTACTTCATTTTAATCGTGAGAGAACTCTGCTTCTGACATGCGTTATTAGCTATAAAAAGTTTGGACATGTCGCATATAGCTGGTCTAGCTAACCTCTTCATATAGCTGGTCTAGTTAACCTGTACATATAGGTCACATAACCCGTACATATAGGTCACATAACCCGTACATATAGGTCACATAACCCATTCCTATAGGTCACATAGCCTGTACATATAGGTCGCATAACCTGTAAATATAGGTCACATAGCCTGTACATATAGGTCACATAACCTGTACATATAGGTCACATAATCTGTACATATAGGTCATATAACCTGTACATATAGGTCACATAACCTGTACATATAGGTCACATAGCCTGTAAGGTGTATAAGTGCTCTCTTTAATGACTCATTGTGTAGGAAGTTTCACTGGATTCTGTTCAAATATTAACAACTATCGTTGGAGCTAAAATGAGGCTTTGTTTGGGTTGGTTTATCGTGTCAAGCTAGCAGCTTTCAAATCTGAGTTAACCTCTCATAATATTGCTACGTTATATGTATGCGCTTCGGCTGTTTAATGATTGAATTGGTAAGTCTTTGTGACTTTCAAGGTAGATATTTTGTATATTTGAAAGCGCTGAATATACATTTTTATCCACGGTAAGGGTTGAAGTCTGATTATTAATATTTCAGTGACGCTCTGTTGGCACTTCCTGTATTCAATGGAGGACAAACATCGTAAGTAAAGGAAATGGAACTAGTACCATTTCTATTAACGGTTTTTGTTGTGAGCTACACAAGCACTAGTCGATAATTCTGTATTATTGTAGATGTTTGAATAGTGGATTAGATATTTCCATATGAATACATCATAATATATTTAATTTGTTCTACAAGTGAAAACCCATGATAACGCTTTCATAAATACTGGAAATAGTTAGACAGCAATAAATGGAATTTATTATAGACATTTGATATCAACAATAATAAGTTGTAATTGTTACTTATTAGTGATAGTGAATAGGAGTGTAGGCCTGGCAATGCATAGGTTGAGGGATTGGGATGGTACAGTTAGACACCTTAACTAACTTACACACTAACTGTAACTAGCCGAAGATTCAACTAGCTTTTATAAATCTTTTGGTATTCATCTATGGTAGATTTTAGTTTTAATTTTCACTGTATGTAGTATGTGTATCACTGTATGTAAAGGGTGTATCATTGTATGTAATATGTGTATCACTGTATGTAATATGTGTATAATTGTATTTAATATGTGCATCACTGTATGTAAAGGGTGTATCACTGTATGTAAAGGGTGTATCACTGTATGTAAAGAGTGTATCACTGTATGTAAAGGGTGTATTACTGTATGTAAAGGGTGTATTACTGTATGTAAAGGGTGTATTACTGTATGTAATATGTGTATCATTGTATGTAAAGGGTGTATAACTGTATCTAAAGGGTGTATAACTGTATCTAAAGGGTGTATCACTGTATGTAAAGGGTGTATCACTGTATGTAAAGGTTGTATCACTGTATGTAAAGGTTGTATCACTGTATGTAAAGGGTGTATTACTGTATGTAAAGGGTGTATCACTGTATGTAATATGTGTATCACTGTATGTAAAGGGTGTATCACTGTATGTAAAGGGTGTATCACTGTATGTAAAGGGTGTATCACTGTATGTAAAGGGTGTATCGCTGTATGTAAAGGGTGTATTACTGTATGTAAAGGGTGTATTACTGTATGTAAAGGGTGTATTACTGTATGTAAATGGTGTATCATTGTATGCAATGGTATGGTGCTGTTATCGGATTTTGGTACAGCTGTTTCAAATTTCTACCATATTCTAGGTTTCAGTATGTGCTTGCGGCTCCCACATCTCCCGCTAGCAAGGTGAATGATGAAACTCTCACGTATCTGAACCAAGGTCAGATGTACGAGCTCAAGGTGAAGCGTGTTGAAGGTAGTCAGAGCAATCAGCAAGATCACAAGTATTACAAAGTATGCATTAGACTTGCACTCTCACTAAAGGGACATGATCTGTCTAGTTTTCTACGCTAGAGATTTCGAGTACTAGGGACAGAGGCTACTTGGTGACTACTAGTCAGTTTTGTAGGTGTCACTTCACCGGCCACCTCTGTAAACCCTGGGGGTAACTCTTAACTACTTTTGCTCTATGGTAGCATATACAGTAATACTTCAACTTACGAGTGCTCCAACGTACGAGAAACTTGAGATACGAGCCAGCTTTCAAGCAAGTTTTAGCACTAACATACGAGCCATGTTTGAGATACGAGCACTTGAGTCAGTTGCCATGTATGCCGGAGGTGTTTTATGAGAACAGCATCACTAGGTATTTTTCAACTGCTCAGGGGTTATACTGTTGTACCGTGTTTTTGTGCACGATTTTCTGTGCAGAATTATGTGAATTAAAAGTACTGTGCGTAGACCGAAAGTTTGCCAGTAAAATGAAAGATATTGCAAAGAAAAAGCAAATGATAACAGTCGATATTAAACGGAAAAATATTGAAAAATATGCGAAATGTGTATGCGTGATTCAGCTAGCTCGGCAATATGACAGAAATACATTCATAATTATCAAACAGAAGGATTATATTCAGGGCATTTAGTTCGCAAAAGGACTAACCATAGTTTCTAAACGGTGCAGCGATCTTCACGGCCGCTGATGGCATTGGACAAACAATTGGCCGGTGACAGCGTAACTGAAACGATGCTATGTGAAAAGGCCGGTGCAATCTATCCAAACTGTTTAATAAACATTCGGACAAGTTGGCTAGTGGTCGTGCATTAACCATTTGTGGCGACACTTGTGTTCGTCCTAATCGCAACATGTTGCAAGGGCGACAAAGGCAAACGTCCTTAGATAGGTTTATCTTAAAACGGCCGGCTAGTCGTGAAAGCGAAAAAAAAGGAAAAATTTCTCGCTAACCAGCGAGAAATTTCAAACTATGAACGCCGAAGAAACTTTAATTACGTTTAGATGAAAATGAGAGTTTGCTTTTTGGTTTGCTTGTAAGTTTGTCTTTTAACACTTTGATAAAATCCAAATTTACCAAAGTCACCTGTTGTAACGAAGGATAACTTATATCTCCCTCCCTGGCAAATGCGAGCGTTAACTGCTATTGTATGTATTTAATTTTACATTTTAATTAATCACATTTCCTTGCATTGTTTTTTATTTGTTGCTTTTTAAAAGCATGTACTACGTAAGGACAATAACCAACATGTTCTTTCTGTTATAATATCTTGTTTTGAGTGTTTTATTTGCTTTTTTTAGAGTATGGAAACCAATCAATATATATTTAATTGTTCTATATATAAATGAATTGCACCAACATGCGAGTAAATTGACATACGAGCTCAGTCTCGGAACGCATTAAGCTCGTAAGTTGAAGTATGACTGTACAGTGCATGATTTTTTTCACCTTACAAAGTGGAACATGATGATTTTTTCACCTCACCATGTGAATCTTATTTCACCATACGAATTCAACAAAATTTTCACCTGAGTTCAAATTTGGCAGTCGGTATGCTTATTACGTAAGTCAAAATAACAAAAACACTGAAATGCTGTTCGCTGAAAATATTTTCACAGCGCCTGAAAGAAACACGATAATCGATTTCTCTCAATTCAGCAGTTCTCGTGTGTACAACGGTAATATTTTCCCTTCAAAACCAGTAGCAAGGTTGGAGTTGCATCCCTTTAAACAGAAGGTTTAGTAGTCGGACAGCTTCCGTTTATCTGCTAACAAAATTCACTCCACAACGAAAACAGCATCGTTAGTATTGTTAGCATGGTTAGGGTTTTCTTGCCGGATTTTGTTGAAAAATGTTTTAAACAGGTCTGCTTAAAATTATAGTGAAGAGAAAACAGAAACTGATGAGTGATAAAATATTAATGATAAAAAGTTTAAATTCTGTAAAATACTAAAGTTTAGCTGTGTGTGTTTAGTAAGCTAAACTTATTTGAAGTGAATTCAAAGTTTTTGTTATACATACATCTGTCTTGAAGGTAAGAACTTTCTACGGTATGTAGTGCTGCTCATAGCACATTGTAGCGTTACATTTTAATGCAGATCATGACCAATTAATTCACTGAATATAGTAACGTTACTGCAGGTAACTATAGTTACTAAGATTAATATATTATTTTGTTAAAAATTTTTAATATGTACAGCACTTATATAAAATTTTGACGAGTTTTACCAGGGGATGTTTGCATTATATAATTACTATGGTTTCTATATCCCTACATACGATTTTTTTCATCATATGATGCCAACCCTGGAACGGATCGAAATCATATCCTGAGGGTGCACTGTACTGTAAACACCAATTCACACAGCTGGTGTTGATGCTATGTTCTTAAATGAACAGCTTTTGTATCTGACTAGTCGCCAAAATCATGTGTTGCCTGATGCATAACCATGTATTATTTACCACAGAGCTACATCAAAGTTTATTTCCATGATAAACGACTGCAGTACACTGAAAGGGAACAAATTGACTCATGGGTAGCTCAGAGACCAGGGGAACGGATTCTTGAGATTGGTGAGCAATTGCCTTTCATGAATGTTTTTATTTTATTAAATAGTGTATGTGCTAAGATGAGCGTATGGTAAGTTGTCATATTACAATGAATATAAGGTAAGTTGTCATATTACAGTGAGTATAAGGTAAGTTGTTATATTACAATGAGTATAAGGTAAGTTGTCATATTACAATGAGTCTAAGGTAAGTTGTCATATTACAGTGAGTATAAGGTAAGTTGTCATATTACAATGAGTATAAGGTAAGTTGTCATATTACAGTGAGTATAAGGTAAGTGGTCATATTACAATGAGTCTAAGGTAAGTTGTCATATTGCAGTAAGTATAAGGTAAGTTGTCATATTACAGTGAGTATAAGGTACTAAGTTGTCATCTTATGTACAATAGACAAAGGGAGGCTCATTAGCTGTTGTACTGATTGATATTTCAGAATAAAGCATCTATTTATCAATTTCAGAATAAAGCATCTATTTATCATGTATTTTTGTGCACATTACAAATAACAAGAGTTGGTGCATTCTAGACTCACCATTATCATATGGAGTACTTGACTTGAGGTCTGACCAGAGAAGTCTAAATGTTATTGAGTTTATATGGGATTCTTCCAAGGACTGCGGAATCTTTATTAAGGTGAGCGCTATTGTCTGATTGCTCTATTTCCTGACAGTAGCAGTTAGTCTATGTGTATACACTGTAGGTAAACTACTCCATGTTAGTCTATGTGTATACACTGTAGGTAAACTACTCCATGCTAGTCTATGTGTATATTCTGTAGGTGAACTACTCCATGCTAGTCTATGTGTACAGTACACACTGTAGGTAAGCTACTCCATGTTAGTGTATGTGTGTACAATAGCGCTGGGCACGGGTACTTCTTGACCAACGAGTCATTCGGGTATCGGGTTTGTTGATACGGTTTTATGTCTAAAAGTTTAAAACAACAGACATATTTTAAATTTTACAATGCAATTATAATTCTATTCAATTTATTTATTGTTTTTCACTATTTTCTATTGACCGATATTCGTGCTCGCAGCCTTAACCCTTTGAAGTTTGAACCCTAACAATCAGTTTTCCATCATTGCGTATGGTTAGTCGGAATCTTTATCGGCCGGAATTCCGACATTCACACGGGTTTGTTTACAAAGGCCGTTTGTAAGTAACAGCGTAAACCAATCAAACTAATTTTTGCACAAGATTTTAGACCAGAAATTTAACTTCCATTTGTAACAGTTTTCAAATATATTTACCTACTTCCTTCGTTTTAATAACAAATTTTATTTGAACAATATCGCGAAAAAAGCGATACGACTCGTTCGTTGGTAGTTCATGAATGATTGTGATGCAAATAAAGAATCTTAAAATAATAATTATAATTTTCCAGTGTATTTTGAGTCATAAAATAATGATGAACATGTGCTCAATGAGTATGATGCTATTGTAAATGTTTTTACGAGTTTTTTTTAAATTGTACAAACTTTTAGTTTTAGCCCGAATAATGGTAAAGTACTGTTTTTTCTGTTTGATGACGTTTGCTGTGGGTTGCCCAACTTTTTTACTAGCGTTTTACAAATATCATTATATTATAAGCACATTCAGATATATATAATGAAAGTTTAAAAACTTAAGATCGCTGGACAGATTGCCCGGGGTTACTGACACGCATTGACAAAAAAGGCCGGTGTTCAGAGGCTTAACAGGCGGGTTATTAAATAGTGTTTAGAGCTCAGGGCGCATTAGACCGAATTTTTGTCCACTTTACTCAACGGATCTGTTTACTAAAACCAGAACTCACAAATCAGAACCCAAACCTGCCAGATCGAATTGCTCAAAATTTCTATTACCTGAGACTCAAGAGAAGATAAACCCGCGAGTTCAACAAGTTTTATTACCCGTGCCCAGCACTAGTATACACTGTAGGTGAACTACCCCATGTTAGTTCTATGTGTATACACTGTAGGTGAACTACTCCATGCTAGTTCTATGTGGTGTTCACACACTGTAGGTGAAGTACTCTTTGATAGTCTTTGTGTACACACTGTAGGTGAACTGCATCAGCACTGAGTTTACTCCTAAGAAACATGGAGGGGAGAAAGGGGTGCCATTTCGTCTCCAAATAGATACCTATGTGTACCATGATGACGACTCCCCAAAGCTACTCAGTTGCGCTTCTTGCCAAATTAAAGTCTTTAAGGTAGAGTATTTTTGAGATCATGAATTATGAATAGCAGGGAATGACAACTTCTGCTGTTCATTAATTATCAGAGACAAAATATCTAGGCAAACAGGGTGACCTTGGCGCAGTAAAATAGCGTTTGCCCACTTAAGACATTAGTTGTTGTTGTTTAATGCTTGAGGGCCGATGGAGTCTTGGTCTAACTCAAGTTTCATCAGTTAAAATTGTTAAGGCGACACAACTTCTAAATTTATTTGGAGGTGTCCTTCAGCCTTTGTGTAAAACGACAACAGAGCAGGTCATATTAACATAGTGTTTCAGAGAAGAACCATAGAAGAACTTATTGGTAAAAAATTAACCTAGGTAAACGACTCATTGATGTTAAAAGTAAGATTAAGCCATAGCGCTACAGTGACAAGTAGAGAGATAGCATGGCTCTATGATTTGGTTTTGGGATTGAGTCTGCTGCATGATATGTAAAAGTCATTAATATTTACCTCCTTTACCTTGCATCTAGCCTAAAGGTGCTGACCGAAAACAGAAGACAGACCGGGACAAGGTGGAAAAAATGACAATGTTAGATAAGGTAGTTATACCTTTGTACATACATCAATTAGCTATTATGTCTTTACATTCATCAGTTAGCTATTATGTCCTTACATTCATCAGTTAGCTAATATGTCTTTACATTCATCAGTTAGCTACTATGTCTTTACATACATCAGTTAGCTATTATGCCTTTACATTCATCAGTTAGCTATTATGTCTTTACATACATCAGTTAGCTATTATGTCCTTACATTCATCAGTTAGCTAATATGTCTTTACATTCATCAGTTAGCTACTATGTCTTTACATACATCAGTTAGCTATTATGCCTTTACATTCATCAGTTAGCTATTATGTCTTCACATTCATCAGTTAGCTATTATGTCTTTACATTCATCAGTCAGCTAATATGTCTTTACATTCATCAGTTAGCTATTATGTCTTTACATACATCAGTTAGCTAATATGTCTTTACATTCATCAGTTAGCTAATATGTCTTTACATTCATCAGTTAGCTAATACGTCTTTACATTCATCAGTTAGCTAATATGTCTTTACATACATCAGTTAGCTACTATGTCTTTACATTCATCAGTTAGCTATTATGTCCTTATATACATCAGTTAGCTACTATTGTCTTCACATTCATCAGTTAGCTAATACGTCTTTACATTCATCAGTTAGCTAATATGTCTTTACATTCATCGGTTAGCTATTATGTCTTTACATACATCAGTTAGCTATTATGTCTTTACATACATCAGTTAGCTATTATGTCTTTACATTCATCAGTTAGCTAATACGTCTTTACATTCATCAGTTAGCTACTATGTCTTTACATACATCAGTTAGCTATTATGTCTTTACATACATCAGTTAGCTACTATGTCTTTACATTCATCAGTTAGCTATTATGTCTTTACATTCATCAGTTAGCTAATACGTCTTTACATTCATCAGTTAGCTAATACGTCTTTACATTCATCAGTTAGCTAATATGTCTTTACATTCATCAGTTAACTACTATGTCTTTACATACATCACGTTATGTTTCTCAATAACTTGAAGTTTATAATGTGGTTATTTCAAAGGTTTGATATACTGAGTCCTTACAGTGTTTGAATCACAGTAGTAGTTTATTTGTAACTTGAGATCGGACTGATGAGTACAGAATGTGATTTCATATATATAGCAATTTGTTAGCTTTATAGCTAAAAAAACATAAGTAACTAAAAGCTTTAATGAATGATAAAAATATATTTTTGCTTTCAAGTATTTCAACTCATCAATTAGCTAATATGTCTTTACATTCATCTTATGGCTTCATACTCTTAGCTAATATGTCTTTACATTCATCTTATGGCTTCATACTCTTAGCTAATATGTCTTTACATTCATCTTATGGCTTCATACTCTTAGCTAATATGTCTTTACATTCATCTTATGGCTTCATACTCTTAGCTAATATGTCTTTACATTCATCTTATGGCTTCATACTCTTAGCTAATATGTCTTTACATTCATCTTATGGCTTCATACTCTTAGCTAATATGTCTTTACATTCATCTTATGGCTTCATACTCTTAGCTAATATGTCTTTACATTCATCAATTAGCTAATATGTCTTTACATTCATCTTATGGCTTCATACTCTTAGCTAATATGTCTTTACATTCATCTTATGGCTTCATACTCTTAGCTAATATGTCTTTACATTCATCAATTAGCTAATATGTCTTTACATTCATCTTATGGCTTCATACTCTTAGCTAATATGTCTTTACATTCATCTTATGGCTTCATACTCTTAGCTAATATGTCTTTACATTCATCTTATGGCTTCATACTCTTAGCTAATATGTCTTTACATTCATCTTATGGCTTCATACTCTTAGCTAATATAGCTGAACTCGCTATTGTATTTTCATGTTTGTAACAAGGTCACAGTCGGCTTTCTATAGTTTTACCAGACTTGGTGTCCAGACCTTGTGTTCACTTGTGTAGGAGAAATACCAGCCATCTTATGATTATACGGTGCTGACAGAGGTAGCGCTAGATAACGCTATAGTCATGCAACGGACCCACACTTCCAAGTCTAGTCCAGCGAGCTTGTGTGATGTGGCAATGACACCTAGCACCCCTCCAACATACCCGCAACACTCTACAGAGTATAGTATTATACTATAGTCATTTGTGATTTGCTTTACTAAACAAGCTATTGTAGGCTTTTGAATTACTATAAAAATCAGTGACAAGGCTCTGTTCTAACCTGCACCCAAATGTAGCCCAATAACTTATTTAGATGACTCTGTCAGTTCGTAAAGTGATTTAGCTAAAATGCGAAGTGGCTGTCGTTCTCCCTTATAAAAGTTTTTTTTACTTATCAACTGTCTCTGATTTTGTGGGACAAAAATGACCTGAAATGATTTGGTTTTAGAGGGAGCTCAGGCTTTGAAAATGAATCTGGCTCAAATCGCTCCAGCAGTGCTTCTGTGAGTATCCTTAGCCTATGAACTGTTTCAAAGTCTGACCATTAAACTTGTAGAAATGCAAAGAATGAATTTAGCACTATAAAGTCTATCTGATTTTAATGTATATCTAGTTAGCTTAGGTTTTCGTAGTTTTAATTGCACTTAAATGTTTCTGAAGGTGTGTTTTATTTAGGTGGGGCTGTTATTTGACTGTCCATAGGTCAGTGCGAGGTCATAGGTCAGTGCGAGGTCACAGGTCAGTGCGAGGTCATAGGTCAGTGCGAGGTCATAGGTCAGTGCGAGGTCATAGGTCAGTGCGAGGTCATAGGTCAGTGCGAGGTCATAGGTCAGTGCGAGGTCATAGGTCAGTGTGATGTCATAGGTCAATGTGAGGTCATAGGTCAGTGTGAGGTCATAGGTCAGGGTGAGGTCTCTAAGAATAAGGCACTCCTAGACTTACATATAAGCTAGTAAAAAGTCTCAATTTTAGTCTAAGTCTTTTTTAGTCAAAGTCTCAAATTCTCAAAGCATTGCTAATTGCTAATACAAAGTCGTACACAATGCATTTCCATTGCCAGTGAGCATCAGTTATTACAATTAAAAAACTCAAAACCTTTTATTGCACAAATTCATCCAATAATTGGTGTCACATTAAACATGCATCAAAACCCTATCAGTGTTGTTAAAAAAAGAGTGGTGAGAGAGTTTTACCAACTTCATACTGCCATATACTTCTTCAAATTTTCATTTATTATACATTCAGTTTTTGATTGGCTTTCCAGTTTAATTTTGTTGTAATCGTGTGTTCAATTGCTGCTAGCAACCCATTTTTTTGCTGCCTATGCAACAGTCAAAACTCCATCTAAGCATATATAGTGGAAAATTGAAAAGTTGGGCTGATCTTCATTTGAATGCGTTGTTTATATATTCCAACAAGTTTCATAAAAGCAGCACAAAAAAGTTGTAATACTATTAAATTTACTGACCAAGCATGATTGCGAAAGTATCATATTTCATGTATCGATAGAAATATACGGAGATTTCTCAGCGATACCTATTCAAAAGTACAGTGGTAATAAGAACACACCATGATGATATTGGTAGTAAGATTTGTTGTCACAATAGATATTCGGCTAGTTTTTACAAACGCCTTGTACTAAAAATTGACTATATGTCTCATGGAGAGATTACTCTTGATTCAAATGCTTTGCTGATTAACATCTCTTAAAAGTATCTATCGAATTACAAAGAATGTACATTGTAATCTTATCTCTTCTCTAGTACTTGATGTGATCCAATTTTTGTTTTGCTGCTCAGTCAGTTACATCTGTATGCAATTACACAATTGTTCATAGCCTCCCATGAACACTATGAAAGCTCTCACCAAGGATTCAACTGACGCAGAGGTTGTATCTTGGCTGAAGTCTTGCAGATTCGGCAACTATGTTAAAATCTTTTCTAACTACACTGGTAGGTTTACTCAAGTGCGCTTACAGAATGTCTTGGCTGTTATTAACTCATCTTATTAGTAGTTGTATGAACTACTCACCATAGTTTTCATGTAGTTATTATCCTGTTTAAAACACCATCTTTAGCATACGATACTGTCCACATAGGCAAGTATAATTATTTCCATATACAAGGTAATATATTTCTATGATGTATACGAATTCACATTTTTAAATCGCCCAAGTTCTAAAGTAGATAACGGAGAAACAGGTTAAAAGTTATTGCAAACTTGCTCGAGAATTTAACATATCTCTAAGCTTACGCAAGATCTTGTGTTAGATTTGCAAACACCATGAATGATCATATATGCAACCCGTGTCTACATGTCTCCCTTACCGCTCTTTTGCATTTGTGGCAAGCAGATCTGTCTCATAATTGTGGTCTCACAAACTGGTTGGTATATCAAGCATGCAGCATAACGGTTGGTATATCAAGCATGCAGCATAACGAGTGTATCACAAAAGCATACGCTTGGTAATAGTTTTATTTGTGCAGGTGCGGATTTACTCACACTCACACGAGAAGAGCTCATACAGATCTGTGGTTTAGCTGATGGAATCAGGTTAAACAATGCACTGCAAGTGAAAAATGTGCGGCCTAGACTGACTATATATGTTAATATTCCTCCTGAATCAGGTATGTAACTGACTATATATGTTAATATTCCTCCTGAATCAGGTATGTACTCATGTCTTATATTTCATTATGCTCATACGCAATACTACAGTGCACATACAACCGTCTCATTTCTCTCATGCAGTTTTTCATGTGCTGTACTTGAGCACAGCCACGTGTTACGAACTGATAGAGAAACTGGCTGGCCTGTTTAACGCTTCGCCAGCTGTCATTGTTGATGTCCATCTGCTGGGAATCAATGAAATACACATCCTCGTGACAGACGAAGTTGTACAGAACATGCCTGATGGTGCCCAATACAGTGTAGAGGTCCTTAAAAGTACGTTTTTCATTTTCTATATCGTTTTTCTCGATCTAACCGACATCTCACATCCTCATTCATTCAGCATTGGTAAAATTAAATAAGAAATGTGCAGTTCTTTCAGACTTTCACCATTTATCCACCCTAATGCTCGCTAGTTTATTTTACATGATGCAACTATCTGCGGTGCTTACAGATGAGAGTGCAGAGCAGTACCGAGTGCTCTTGTCAAGGATAGATGGCTGCTCATAGAACTCCTAAATAGATCTATTCACCATTTCTTTTCTATTGCTATCTTATATTTTCCACAGTGCCGATGGCATCTTTTCTAGACTGGTTTAAGGCATTTTGTAATAAAAATGTTGCTTTCAACTTAATATTACCGTCACAATATTACCATGAATCGTGTTAATTTGTTTTAAGATTAGCACATATTTCTGTACCTTACAGTAGATTTCAATATATATAGATTACTGTATATATAGATGCACAAGTTCGCTCATTGGAAATCAGGGAACAAGGGTATCGTCTCAGGACTGTTTAGGTACCACTGTACTCCTTAAAATCATGAATATCCATGCTAAATGTGGTGTGACCATGTATTAATATTGTATAAAAAGTACCTATGAACTTATGTTATCGACCTGCTATTATACTTTATCCTCTGGTGGCTAGAGGGGTACTTGTTTATGGGATGGTTACATGAATAAAATGGAGAGCTTCTGATTTTTGTGGTTATTGTACAGATTTCATCTCCCTTACAAACAAAAACCAGTCAGCCGATCAACCTAGGAGTGATAAAATAGGACATAGCAGACCAGACATAAATTATGAAATTGTCATAAATCAGGTTTCTACACATTAAATTAAAACTATAAAACATATGAAACAGCTAAAGCGAAGGATTCCTAAACAAATAGTTACACTATTGGCGCAGAATCAAGTCCCAGTTAACCTGAGTCCCATGAACCTCACTCTCTAACCATTTCTCATAGTGCATTTTGAACTCCATGGTCAGATGCACTTCCTCTCCCAAAATGCTTTGCAAATTGTTATCAACCGGCTTGAACTCAGGATCGTAACCATCATTAACATATCTTCTGTTGTTGAATCTATCAACGCAAGAGCGAAGGGCATACTCTTCCGCTTGGAAATCCCAAGGTCGGGCATCCATGTCTAAAATAGCAAAAAAGACATCACCGGTGCCCCGCAATACAGTCATACTTCAACTTACGAGCTTAATGCGTTCGGAGACTGAGCTCGTATGTCAATTTACTCGCATGTTGGTGCAATTTATTTATATATAGAACAATTAAATATATATTTATTGGTTTCCATACTCTGTAAAATGCAAATAAAACACTCAAAACAAGATATTGTAACAGAAAGAACATGTTGGTTATTGTCCTAACTTAGCATTTGCTTTCAAAAAGCAACAAATAAAAAATAATGCAAGGAAATGTGTTAAATTAAAATGTAAAATTAAATACATACAATAGCAGCTAACGCTAGCATTTGCCAGAGAGAGATATATAAGTTATCCTTCATTACAACATTTGACTGATAAATTTGGATTTTATCAATGTCTTAAAAGACAAACTTAGAAGCAAATCTAAAAGCAAACTTTCATTTTTAACTTGACGTAATTAAAATTTCTTCGGCGTTCATAGCTTGAAGTTTCTCGCTAGTTAGCTAATTTTTCCTTTGTTTCGCTTTCACGACTAGCTGGCCGTTTTAAGATGAACCTATCTAAGGACGTTTGCCTTTGTCGCCCTTTCAACATGTCGCGATTAGGACGAACACAGGTGTCGTCACGTCGTTTAATGCGCGACCACTATCCAACTTGTCCGAATGTCAATTTTTATAGTTTTGATAGATAGCAACGGCCTTTTCAAATAGCTTCGTTTCAGTTACGCTGTCACCGGCCAATTGTTTATCTTATATCCAATGCCTGAGCGGTCTCTCCATCAGCGGTGGTGAAGATCGCCGCGCCGTTTAGAAACTACGGTTAGTACTTTTGCGAGCTAAATGCCCTGAATATAATCCTTCTGTTTGATAATTGTGGATGTATTTCTGTCCTATTGTTGAGCTAGCTCAATCATGCATACACATTTCGCATATTTTTCAATCCGTTTAATATCAATTAATATCATTTGCTTTTTCTTTGCATTATTTTTCGTTTTACTGGCAAACTTTCGGTCTACGCACAGTACTTTTAATTCACATAATTCTGCACTGAAAAACGTGCACAAAAACACGGTACAAAAGTATAACCTGCGCAGTTGAAAAATACAGATTGATGCTGTTGTCATAAAACACCTCCGGCATACTTGGCAACTGACTCACGTGCTCGTATCTCAAATATGGCTCGTATGTTAGTGCTAGAACTTGCTTAAAAGCTGGCTCGTATCTCAAGTTTGTCATACGTTGGAGCACTCGTAAGTTGAAGTATTACTGTATGGCAAATACTACCAGAAGCATTCAACAATGATTAACTGCACCATGTGAAAAAGTACAAAGAGTGGCACCCGTGTAAGGCCTAGACCATCATCTCTCTAGGTGAATAATTGTGAATAAAAAGATAACACCTTTCACCAGAACCATAAACAGCGCAACGAACAGTTTGCAGATGTACATTAACACGTACCATTGCCATAAGCCCAATCGTCAGTAAGCCTGTGTCGGACTTTGTTGTATATGGCGGACATGGTCTTCATGTTGCTCTTTCTCCATTGCCTACCCAAGTACTTAGTCTGCAGTTTGATGAGCTTCAGCACATACACCTGCATCATGGCGTGCTTCACCTTGAGAGCTCGCTTCAATATGGGTGCTGATTTGAAGATGATGAGCATCTAAGTATAGAAACTGACTTATTTATAGCTCCTACATAATTCGCACGAGCAGAATATCCCATCCATATCAGCAGTACTTAGCCTCAGAGTTAAAATAGTGTGAGAGCATGGTGAAAGTAGTTCCCAGACCAGTACAAAAAACCTACCATGGTCCTTGAGTGTTTCCATTTCGTAAGCTTATTAAGAATTCGAAGGAGGTTGATACAAGAGAACATGTTCCTCCAGCAGCAGGTCTGTAGGTCACCAGCTTCCTATGAACAAATCAGCTTCTATGGTATGGAATAAATTTGTTGCACACTCATTCACAAACATCTTCTATGTGTCATATAATACTGAATAAATGACTAAATTAATTGTAGAACATTTACTGTTCACTTATGATACTTGTATAAAGAGTTGATAAATCCATAGTATAACAATGTTGATCGGTAGCGCACAATTCCTTGGTTGCTAGCCTAAACGGTCAATGAGCTTGTCAATGTTAAAAAAGACTTGTCATTGTTAACAAAGACTTGTCATTGTTAACAAAGACTTGTCATTGTTATAACAATGGCAAGTCGTTGATGTCTAACTTTCATTATTTTAGAACATGAGATAGAAAACAAAGTTTAGAATTCATTTACAAAATAGATTTATTGAGGTGAAGTACTACAGGTTACTTGGTTCTGGTTTTTATCAGTAGGAGAGTGAGAAAAAGCTCAAACCTTTTGTACAGTCTTCTATATATGACCTATCATACAGTCTTTTATATATGACCTATTTTACAGTCTTCCATCAATGCAGAGAATGAATAGTGTGTATTCATTCACCGCCTCACCAACTATTAGCCCCCTCGTAGATAGCATAAGTTTGGTGCAATTAGAATTTCTTATCAACTTTATTCTAAACATGACGCAATGTCCTAATATTCACACTGACAATACATACATACATGTATATATAGTCAAATAATCTTGAAATGGTCCTTATTAGATTTTTAAAATTTTTTTATACGGTTAGTCCATATGAAAGTATACATTGTAAGGCCACTTTGAAATATTTCTCTGATGTTCAAAACACAATTTCATTTTAATAGCTGTGGAATGCATCTTCTGCACAGGATAATCGTGCTAATTTACTGTTTCTAAACCTATTCTGATGCCATACTATGGCTCTAAAACCTCTAGCGACAGTAAATTATGATCTTTATGTGTACTTCATTACGCGCTATGGAGTAACACGACAACTTCAAACAAATGTTCAGAAATAAGACAATTGGCATGCTGACAAATTTGGCATCCAATTGGTTGGCGAAAATTTCGAACACTTGCCATAGGCATTACCATAGGCAGAAAAATATATCCGTGGGGCTGACATGTAAATGCCATAAGTTAAACAGGCAATGCAATCACAATGACAAATGAAAACCTGACCACTGTAACTCTAGTTTGTTTTCATTACATAAATACTAATAGAATGGTATACCAGGGTTTCCGCAGTTAGCTCCACTTGCCCATTAATAACACACTGCGGGAAGTCAAGAGCACTGATGCTATTCCTCGCCTGCACATAGGTAAGTATTGCCTGGTTGAAGAACTTGATGACGAGGGGTATGCAGTTAGCGAAAACGAGATGTTGACTCATGAACTCAAACTACAAAGGTTGAGCGTGTCATAAGATAAGAGGGTATAAAGCGAAGTGTGATACTTGGCTTAACTTTCAATTGATGCTTCCATAAATTACCAAACGAGGAAACTTATAAACCTGGATTCGAATGTTTTTTGTGACAATTGGAACACATCGAGAAAAGGTAGAGATGACAATTTACACAATTTTGCAAAGTTCTTTCACAAGTTAAGTGTACATGTATTAGAAAAAAAGTGTATGAAATTCAGAGTGCAACATTTAAAACTCTTGCTGGTAGCTATATGCCTACCAGGCTCTAGTGATGCATCAGTTCTTATATACAATGTAGCTACAAGATCATATATACTTCCTAGGTCCTATACTTCTACCAGGTTCTACACCCCCAAAAAATCTTATAGACCTACAATGTCTTGTATAAATACCAATCTTATGTAAATACCAGGCCATATGTACATGTACCTACCAGGTGCTACATATATACCTACTAGGTCCCATAATCACTAATTTGAGCATTTCTGTTGAACCATATTTATAATTCTGGTTTTTTAGCCAAACTAGAAATTCCCCAGTCATACAGCCCACGACCAAAGTGATATTGGAAAAAAGAAAGGGTTGAGATGATGGTTGAGAAATGCAATATTAGCAGTCAAATGGCACTGCAGTGCAATAGGATAACTGCAATGGTAGCTGTAATGTACTGGATATGGGTGTTATTATGTACAACAAACAGCAATAATGAAAGGAAAAGATTATATGTTTATATCTCTCCCCTGCAATAGGGGAAATGCAATATTAGAAGTAAAATGCACTGATATTATTAGAATAACCAATATTATTAATATAGTAATACAGTAATAATAGAAAACCAATGCACAATTTTGTTTACATTTCAAAACGTCATAGCTAACAATATCAAGAAGTGGTGAGATTTATATAGATTTTTAGAAAATCTATTTAACAAAACTATTCAGAAAAAATAATAATAGTAACCTATTGCCCATCAACGATTTTGTTAGTGTGACTATAACACTTCCATATTCATCCAAACTTATAATTAAATATTGTAATAATCTCATAAGAATCGTTAGAAAAAAATATCGTCATTTCCTTTACTTTCACTGCTTTGGACATCAATTAGAATACCAAAGTACTCAAAAGTGGCCAAAATGTCAGTCACTTTAAATCGGCAAAAAAGAAACGATTATATTTCAGTACTTCTACGTTAATTACAGAAACCTTCGGCAATTCGACAATATTATAGACTGGTGAAATGTGCATGTGGTGAAATGTGACTTAATGGTTCTATTCTCTGTCGTTCGGCGTTTCGTTTGCCGGTCTTAATTTTGATAAAAATAAGGCTTGCCAAGTTTTAATAACGATTTTCGGCCAAATTAATCTGTCTATTTGTGTATAATCCGATCAGATGGGTAAGTTTTAAGATATTGTTAACAATTTACAAAGACTTATTAACATTTTAAAATAGGTTTTTATGTGTTTTGTATCGTTATTATACATAAACGACTCCATTGAAAAATGGTTAAATTTGTTGACGAGATTTCGATGCAAGGTTTACGACATTGTTGATGAATAATTTTCGCGAGTTGTGTGCACATGCATTTATCATAAAACTCTCAAACATTCGCTCCGCTCGTGTTTGGTTGTGGGATAACCAGATTCTCCAACAAAGACAATTTTCACCTCAGATTGGTTTGTGCAAAACCTGCGACGCTTCATTGGATGATTACCAAAGTCAATGCAGAACAGCTGCTAAGTAACATTACTGACATGAGGCCAAATGATAGAAAGTGTATCACCATCCCTGAGATGTTATTTAGAGGCATGACAGGCCAAATGATGTGTGGCAGTAATGTAAAAATGCTAGTCGTGTGTAACAACAATTTTAATCAAACAGATTATTAATAAGTCATACATCAGGAGATCATTGCAAACACTGCATATAGTGGGAGTTAAACAGATTATTAATAAGTCATACATCAGGAGATCATTGCAAACACTGCATATAGTGGGAGTTAAACAGATTATTAATAAGTCATACATCAGTAGATCATTGCAAACACTGCATATAGTGGGAGTTAAACAGATTATTAATAAGTCATACATCAGTAGGTCACTGCAAACACTGCATATAGTGAAAGTTAAACAGATTACTAATAAGTCATACATCAGTAGATCATTGCAAACACTGCATATAGTGGGAATTAAAGAGATTATTAATAAGTCATACATCAGTAGATCATTGCAAACACTGCATATAGTGGGAGTTAAACAGATTATTAATAAGTCATACATCAGTAGATCATTGCAAACACTGCATATAGTGGGAGTTAAACAGATTATTAATAAGTCATACATCAGTAGATCATATAAACATATATAAAATATATAGATCATGCAAACACTGCATATAATGGCAGTTAATTGAAATGAAAGCTACAATGATATAACAAAACACTTTAGTTCAAACTGGAGGAACACCTAGATTGTTATCCAATGAATTGGTCAGATCTTCTAATAGCAACAATAGTTCTTATATTACCATATTACCATATTTCTATATTATTTTACTTATTCAATTAACTTTTACTTCGATGAACACCATCAGAAACAAAACTTGTGGAATCAATATCAGTAGATTTGATAAAATCCATGTAGGTATAATAGCATCTAGGTATAGAACTCCGTTATAACAGTTATAATGAAATAGCAAGATTATTATTATTATTGTTGCTTACTGTTTATTGTGCAGCAATGATTTATAAGCAATTACATGTTCGAGTTCGTTGGCCATTAAACGTGATGTGATGTAGCATTAAATAGAGGGCTACGGACATTTTATTTGAACTCTATAAGTTGAGATAGGTTCAATGAGATAGGTAGATATGGTTCAAACCATTTAAAAAGAGATTTTCTCCGAAGTTCTTCCATTATGCATACGACTTTTAAAAATGATTATTTGAACTTCCTTAAAAGAGATAGATAGAGAAATAGTTGGAGAAATAGAGGAGGCACTGACTGAGAGGTCATTAGATAGAAAAGGAGGCAGATAAAAACATACATGTAAGCTAGGGAGATCTACTAGAATATAGACTGAATGGCAGACATGGTCCGGAAGGAACAAAATACATCAAATGGCAGCACTGTAATATCCAACCTAGATGGATTCCGCTAGAAGTACTGTACTCACCTGATAAACGTGATTCAATTTAAACCATTTCAAGAGTAGGAGAAATAGTCCAGAGATTGATTTAACAATTATCTCTTTGTGTCTATTCACATCGATGCCTAATTTCATCGAGTCCAATACCGTCGTCCTAAATAATAATTCGACTTAATGAAGAAAACTATTGTTTGCAGCCTACAAACTTTCAGTTCTTTAGGGGTGGAAAGAGAACAGAAGCCTCAGTTCCCTATACATTGTATATGGTAAAGAGATGAGACTAACAACTAAAAAAGAAAGATTACTGCAATTTAAAACTATAGATGGAACAATAGATGAAACAGAACTCAAGTTTCAAATGAGCGATACCAGAGACTAGAGAAAGTCAGCACTTGTATAAACTCTGCAAATGCTTTTTGAGTCTCTCAAGTAGTGGCGTAAGTACTCACGGCATTTCCTCAGGTAAAACATCAGCAAGAATGTTGATAGACTCTGTTTTAGCTTTGGCTGTAGGTGCGGCTGCTAGCAGCAGTTTTAAGAGCGATATCATATACTGGGGTAAATTTGGCAGCATGGTTCGATACAATGCCTCTGCAGCTGTCTCAGGAATGTCTGTCTCAGGCTAAAGACCACAGAATGCATTTGGAAAGCGAGAAGACAAAATGTCAAATACTGATAATCAGGTATTGCAAGATATCGATACATTTATCAAAAAGAAACAACAGTTAGCAATGTCTGTAAAATATTTATTCGAATCCTAGATATGTCCTATATAGGTAAAATGTTTGAATAACGGAACTGCAGATCTGCGGACATAGTCAATTAGGTAAAGCAAAGAAATAATATAACGCTCCACCTCCTGTATACATAATTATTGTCCAAGTATTATTACCTCAAAAAGCATCTCTTGCTTACGTTGTATATAATTATTGTCTTAACATGGTCTGCCACAATGTCCCCTATTGATGTGGTTATTTAAATACTGTCAAACATGATATCTTTCATATACCCTGACAAACACATTCTGGTTGCGAAGCAGTTAAAGCGCATACCCTAGATAGAGGGTTTCTGGTAATTTCCTCCTCCCGCTTTATCTGCACCTCAGCAAGGGACACATACGTGTGTTCTCTCAATACCTTCACACCTTCATGGATCGGCTTTGGCAGCCCAGCAAGAGAAACGCTATCATTTTGCACTCGAAAACCGACAAACTTTTGTCTTGTCTGTTCAAAGAACTGATCCAGATCTTTTTGTCTGAAAGAACACACATGAGAAGAAAATGACTTATCGCTATAATAAAATCACAAACTTTAAGAACTATGGAGTCTGAAGTGACCACTGACCTGACTTTAGACCGCCACGGCAGACTTTTTTTAATTGTAATAGGAGGAAGGTCGGGAGGGTCCGTGACGGGAGAGCCAGGTCTGGGTGTACCTGGAGAGGCGTCTTCTGTCTTAGCGGCCATCTCATCATCTTCATCCGTGTCAGCGAATGGATCAAATGCATCCTACAAATTCACATCGATGCAAAATAGAAAACACAAAACTTAATTATTTCAAAATTCTCTAACATCTAATAAAAAATTTCATCATGAATAGCTGCAACGTCACCTGTCGAGCTTGCCTGCTTCTTCTTCCATCTACAAATTCCATGCCAGTAGCGGGAGGAGACGCAGCCCTTATGTTTTTACACACCTCCACATTGTCCTCGGGCCACTCAGGCAGACCAGCAGCTTTGCGCATCTCATTCTTTGTTTGGAAATGCTCTTTCAATGACCCCATAGAAACCTAAGAAGATGTTATTTTATAATTGTTTTCAGTTGCTAACTTTCATGATGATATAGCAAGGGATCCATGGGTGATTTTTTTCTATTTTTACGAGAATGTTCACTAATACGATGCTGCCTTCGAACTACAGCATATTGATAACTTCATTCTTTAATAAGGTTTGGCACATCCTGACCTTGAGTAGTGCAGTAAGAAGATAACTACCAAATGTATTCGAAGAGAAGATAATTAACACACATGTGTAAAGAGATAATTACCAAAATGGTTTTCCAGAGAAGCAGCAGCACCTTCTTAATTGGAAAGTGAGGTGCGCTGCCGTTGCAGAATTTGGTGAGCATGTTAAATAGAATAATGGCGACTGGCTCGTTGTTAAACATTGGCATTCCAAGCTCCGTAGCGAATGTAGCCCGCATCTCTTGACGATGTGTGGAGTCGGAAGGGTGTTCAACCCTCATGGTTTCCACTATGGAGTAGAGGAGGCTCAGTATAACCCTACCAAATACACAAAAACATCTTTTTATTTTAATGATAATGAATATTTTGTGACACCTGTTCAGCTGGGCTCATTTTACGATTATGCTTAAAAGAATATCATTAGTGTGGTATAGTGTAGTGGCCACAAATAGGGAAGTGTGGTATAGGGGAGTGTGGTATAGGGGAGTGTGGTACAGTGAAGTGGCCACAAATAGGGGAGTGTGGTACAGTGTAGTGGCCACGAATAGGGGAATGTGGTACAGTGTAGTGGCCACAAATAGGGGAGTGTGGTACAGTGTAGTGGCCACAAATAGGGGAGTGTGGTACAGTGTAGTGGCCACAAATAGGGGAGTGTGGTACAGTGTAGTGGCCACAAATAGGGGAGTGTGGTACAATGTAGTGGCCACAAATAAGGGGGTGTGGTACAGTGTAGTGGCCACAAATAGGGGAGTGTGGTACAGTGTAGTGGCCACAAATAGGGGAGTGTGGTACAGTGTAATGGCCACAAATAGGGGAGTGTGGTACAGTGTAGTGACCACAAATAGGGGAGTGTGGTACAGTGTAGTGGCCACAAATAGGGGAGTGTGGTACAGTGTAGTGGCCACAAATAGGGGAGTTTAAAATAAATAAAACCATCTTTATCAATCAGATAAAATATAAGTAATTTTCTTTTAAACAGCAAAAACTTGTTAATTGCAACAAATCTTATTGGTAGCAATTTGATCCAGTTTTTATTTGGACAAATGAAAGGGAGATTTGATATTATATTTGAAAAATGAATAAAGGGATTTAGGATTAACACACACAAATCGTATTAAAAAGAAACATGTTCTTGTTTATCTGTGTTAATGGATAATTTATCAGTTATTTAAGGAAGGTACAAGTTAGTACAGCTGTTGAGCCCTATTATTGTAAACTCACCATCAAGAGCAGTTTGAATAATTAGCTGTTATAAAATTATAAAGCACCGTAAAATTTTAGCAAACTTGTTCTGTCTGCGATATTTTCAAGAAGCAGACACATTTCTGAAAAATCTCAATGGCCAAGTGATAGCAGTGATCAGGAAAGTTAGATTTTTGAATTTAACTGTTTGCTGTCTTTAACTTTTTCTAGTGTGATATTTCTGTTTTTTACATGATAATAAATTTTCGTCAATTTAATTTAGAGTTACATAAGTTAATTATTAATAATATACGTAGTCTAACATCATATATACTCATACAATAATGAACTGTAAACTATTATAACATAATTGTTCAATTGAGTAAGGACATTGTCTACCTTATTGAACATCTGATTCACTTCCTAAATGTTTCTCTACTCAATGATTTGGCAAATATTTCATAATCCTTATTTAGCTAGTTAGGATTTGAAACGTGCACATCAGGCCGATGATATGATTTATTACATATTGTGTGACACATACAAATGAGTTATTTTATTTAATTCAGTTTTTAATTGATTTAATTTCACTTCAAATAAAATAATGATTAGAGCACAGCTAAAAACTAAGTGTTTAATGCAAACGATACCACATATCAACCTATCATTGACTAAAAATCGCTCTAGAAAAGTGTTCAGTTCGGACGCACGCAATACCAGGTTTTTCTATTTTGTATGCATGTAACATGTTTCTACATTGTCGGTAAATGTTGTGTTTGGTGTTGAACATCACAAGTATTTAATATTAGAATAGTATGTACATCTGTTGCCTACTCCAAGTAAATGTTAGAAAACAGAAGAAAGGTCAAAAGCACCTCAATTCAGTGCTGTCAGCGATTGATACAGCTGGTTTCCTCAGAGCAGATGATGCTGCCAGACCGTTCTCTGCCTCCAGATTAAGTAGTTCAATGAGAATGACAAAAAATCCTGATTCATACAGCAAGAAAACATTATGGCGAGCAGAGTTCATCTGCTCCTCCTCATCCTTGCATTCTCCAAACACTCCTACAGTATCAATGAACACAGGTTGGTGCAGGATATATTCTCAAATCAAGGATCAAATTCAACTTTACGTGTATGCAAAATAATCCTATACCCTGGCAGAGATACAGAATGGACCGAAGGAGTCGGAGTCTTCTATCTCGATCAGCCATTTCAATGTCATTCAGCAGGTGAAGCAGATAATTGCTGCGTAAACTATCATCTGCTGTGTTCCAGCTGCCACTGTGTTGACCTGAATGCAAATTACAAGACATCAATAGTATAAATCAAAAGATTACAACACATTTGGTACTGGTTTATTTGAATAAACATTGGCTGTCATATTGGTACAATAAAAGAAGATTTAGTGGGAATGCAACTAATACCCACCATACTGCTCAAAGTGTTCCAGGAAAGCCTGCTTGTTGAGCATGAAATCCGAGTGCTCGGTGTAACTATATAGTTCTGCAACAGAGACAGCTTGCAACAGATTATCAATACCTTAAAAGCTAAATGCTTTGCATTATATAAAACTACCAAACCTAGTCTTTAAGCAACCAGCAAAATAGGACATGACAATGTGCTCTGATAATTTTGGTGTCAAAATAAATATTAAAAACTAACCAGAAACTTCGGCAGCATGATCATCTGCATCATCATATGTGAACTCTACGTCTGGAGCGTCACTTGACTGCAATAAACATAGTGCAGTGCTAAAGAATGGAACACGTCCAGCGAGTATTTTTGTAGGTGTAACAAATTATATGCAAAGTTTTAAAAGCTTAAAAATTAAAAAGCTTTAGAATGAGTTTGAACTTTTAAAATTTGAATCTTTAAGGCTATTACAGCTTAATTACACTTTCCTACAGTATTCGCATAGTAATGGACCTAAAGAGCTATCTAGAAGAAAAATGACTAAACCAGTCAAAGCTACAATTGATTAAAGGCTATATGGATAAATCTCACCAATGATAGAACCAAGAATAATGTGAGTTGCTACCAGACCTGCCAACCTTAGAGTGGGGAAAGGAGTGAGAGTCTATTTTGGGGTAAGAAAACGCGAGGATTTGATAAGTGGGGTAAATTTTCATAGCGTATGAAAGCACCACAGCAAAAGATAATATAACGCCATATGGAAACCGCATGTCGTGGAGGTTATTGATAGATGAGAATGCCACAAATATGTTTATGCATAGTTGTTTATTAGTAGTAAGTATATGATTACTACTTGAAGATTGGGGCAAAAAACAAGGTTGCTTGGGTAAAAGGGGCAATTGCGTGACACGGCGTGAGATGGTGAGGCATAGGGCAATTGCGTGAGTCTCACGTTCAATGCGTGAGAGTTGGCAAGTATGGTTGCTACCAGGTTCATGCCCTTATCTGGTGAAAACGATATTCAACGCAGGACCAGTGAACTAAAAGAAAACTATTAATGAGTAAAAAAATCATAGTTCATGATTGTAAAAACAAAATTCAAACCATCACTAAACCCATTTTCTTATATATATACAAGAAACGAGGTTTAACAGGCGTTTGAATTGTTTTTTTTTCTCCACTCTAGTAACCTAGAATAAACTAGGAAATATGTGAGTGGCAGCTCGTATTACGTCTAGCTGTATTTAGGCAACTTGTTGTAAAAAGCTCTTTGTTAAAATTATTGGCATGACGTGTTAAGAATGAGATAGGGCCTATAGACAAAAGATTGCACGAATAAAATATACTGTAGGCCTATTATAGGCCTAATTATGGCTATGTGGATTTCAATGAAATAGTCAAAATGCAAAATTTGAAAACTGGAACATGCTTGAAGAGCTAAAAAGACAGTTCTAACAAATTCTGCAACATATAACTCAGTGCTAATAAAGTTTAAATACAGAACAAATAGGTAATAACGTGATATCTAAATATAATAGTTTTTTGTAAAAGAAAAATAGCATTTTAGGTACCTCAGAGTCGCCTCTTTGGCGTCGTAGAATCTCTCTGAGTTTTGGTATACCTCGTTTACCAATTTCCATGGTATCTTAGTTTTTTAATTGAGTGAAAATCATGTTTATGTAGCTCGACAATATGTTCGTAATATAATTTGCTAGGAATTAAATGTTTCAATTGATAGCCCAGGCTTCTACTTTTCATCTGGCTGAAGAAAATTGCACTAACGAAACTTTCGTTAGAGAGGGATCCATAAACGTGAAAATAATACGAGTTGTCATTCGTTAGTATTTCTTATAAGAAAGGACAACCCACAATACGACATGCTACCGATTGGGCGATACATGGACGTATCTCAATGCCGTTGCAAACGATGTTACATATAAATTAATTTTTTTAGAAGAATTGATTGTTTGTGCTCAAAATGAAACTTGAGCTTGAAAGAAATCAGTAACGTCGATGTGACTCTTCTTTTAGCAATTCCACAAAAAGGTTAGAAATTGAGGGGTTTTCAATCTTTAGGATGTTCTATTGCTAAGCGACTATCAGCAATGATATACAGTCCCCCTGTATATCATCAGGGGGGGGGGGGGCTGCATATCATTGTTACCAGCAAAGAACTATATTTTTTAATTTTCTGAAACTATTTATTTAAAGAGTAACAACAAAAAGCAATATCATACACAAAAGCTTATGGCTATTTTTGTAAGCTTTTAGCCAAATCACAATTTCTAAATGAACACAAACAAGATTCACAACAACACAATTGTACACTATAAATATACGCACAATATAGCCATTTCCGACCATTCATCAAAATATCTCATAAATTTCAGCACCAACATATTTAGCTGTTAAAGCAAGCTATGAGAAAGTGTATTAATATTGATCACATTTTGTAATCGACAATAAACGGTCCATATTTGTTTGCGCAGCCAAACCTTAATCAATAATCACCTTAATCAATAATCACAAAAGCCTGAAATAGGAAGCGGTGGTAGTCGCCTAAATAAAGGTATACAGAGACAATATGAAAAGCACGAGAATTAATTATCTGTAGACAACAAGACTAAGAGATAAGCTGATTATGTTTAGCAGATGGCTGGTTCAAGCGTTCCAGATGATTCACCCCCTTCTGACAGACTCGGCGGTGTGTCTGTTGGTATGGCAGTGTTTTTCATTCTTGCTTCCACCAACTTTGCTTGACTCAGAAAAGGAACTGAAACAAATATATAAAGCTAAACGCTGAGGTGATGTACACGCGACACCCTACCTTTTATATCTGAGAATAAAAACTACAGGTAATACTTATAAGCATCTAGTTAGGGATCTATAGTGCCATAGGAGACGAGACCATCTTGGTGCATATGAGAGCTGAGGATGACTCACTGTAACTGAGACCCTGCAGAAAGAGTCTGAAAGATTCAGCCAATTTGGCAGGAGCTTCTTCGAGAACCATGCCACCACAATCCTGTAACTAGAGAGTCACACAGCAGGTAATGTTTGTCTATATGAGTCTATATGATGTGTCTATGTTTGCCTATATGATGTATCTATGTTTGTCTATATGATATGTTCTGTAATTAAAGAGTCCCACAGTTAGTAATATATGATATGTCCTATAATAGGAGAAAATTAGACAGCTAGTAATGTATGAAATGCCCTGTAACCAGTGAGAGAATCACACTGCAGGTAATTTAAGGAATGCCCTGTAGCTATAGTCACACAGCAGGTAATATATGATATGTCTGCAGCTAGGCAGGATACAAGAAAAATCACTTGGTGTAAAGTGATACAGAAAAATGTGATGCAAGTGATGGTGCTGAGACTTACTTTGAGTAGTGTCGTGTTGGTAGGGTCCATCCTGTTGTTCATGTTGACCGTTTCATCGACAGTAGGTCCATGATCTCCAACCACCAGCATACAGTTACACCTACAGTCACAGTACTTAGAGGTCATTGCATAGTTGACTAGGAAAGTAAAAGAAAATAATGTATTCTATTTATAGAAGCGGTGATATTAAGAATCCAAGATGGAATTCTCAGTTAAAGTTAGTAGTAATACTCGGTTAAGGTAGTAGTAATACTCAGTCAAGGTAGTAGTAATACTCAGTTAAGGCTGTGGTAATTCTCAGTTAAGGTAGTAGTAATACTTAGTTAAGGCTGTGGTAACTCTCAGTTAATGTAGTAGTAATACTCAGTTAAGGTAGTAGTAATACTCAGTTGAGGCTGTGGTAATTCTCAGTTAAGGTAGTAGTAATACTCAGTTAAGGTAGTAGTAATACTCATTTAAGGTAATCAAACTTGAGCAGGCAAGAATGAGCTATTACTTGAGTGTTTGAACTGTTGACTGAGCGTTGGCAGGCCTCTGTATCTTCAGATCTGTCCTTCCGCTGTACGAGTCAATAAACATGGCCAAGTTGACTGGGTTTATTGTCTTTATATACTGCTTGTACACATGCACCAGGTCAGAGTTACTATCCTTAGTTGCCTGAGATAGCAGAAAATTAACTCATTGCTCATTACTCAATTGGCAAAGTCTCTGAAACGATGAAGCCCATGGTTTTATATTCAAGTATTGCAAATAGACCAAAAGGATAGAAACCAAAGAAGATATATCGTAAATATATTGTACATTTAAGCAGAGCATTTCATGTTTGTAGATTTAAGCTAAAACCATGAACATGTTTCCGGCAAAACCAACTATGGCTTAGGAAGTTGACTTTCTATCCTGTGGAGCAATCTTGAACAAAACACCTGTGGTCTTTACCGCCTGTGGTAAGGCAATAGGAAGTAGTGAATTCTTACCCTTCCAAACCAATGCCAGAGAAGGTAGTCTTCTGTGAAATGAGTCAAATTTCCACTCTTCAAGTACCAAGAGTTGAACTATAAAAACAAGAAAAGGTCAAGCTGCAGAATATCAGCTCAGCACCTGACCCCATTTGTCTTTACTAAAGATAATATTGAGAAAATGTGAACAGTTAATTTACAATGAATAGTTAATTAATTTTAGAATCCAAATTCAATCCTTATGTGATATTTAATTTTTGATAACCAATGACAACTCTTAGTGAATTGCTAATCATGGATAAAAGTGTGCTTTAACGTTTACCTTCTGGTACCCCCATTCAACCCAACCACACTGCGATGCATCCGGGTTGATCAGTGTTAGACCTTCCACCTTACTGGGATACTTGAGCTGCAAGACAGGCATAAGTTTCTCAGCGACCTTCTATTGATCATTCCTATTAACAACTTGTGATCGTACCTATTCACAAAGTGTGATCATTCCTATTAACAACTTGTGATCGTACCTATTAACAACTTGCGATCATACCGATTAACAACTTGTGGTCATTCCTATTAACAACGTGTGACCGTACCTATTCACAACTTATGGTCATACCTATTAACAACTTGTGATCGTACCTATTCACAATGTGTGGTCATTCCTATTTACAACTTGTGATCGTACCTATTAACAACTTGTGATCGTACCTATTAACAACTTGTGATCGTACCTATTAACAACTTGTGATCGTACCTATTAACAATTTTTGATCATACCTATTAACAATGCTACCTTCCAGCCTCATGCTAAAGATAGATTAAAAGACAACAGCCATCTTAGTTCGGTACTCACAGCGTATCTAGCGAGTATATTTGCTCCGGCGCCCACACCAAATCCAATAATCAGTTTGAGACCAAAAAAGGAAACAACAGAGTTCACAGTATCCGCTAGCTGGTCAGCTGTTGGGTAGGTGTACCTATATTATTATACAAAGGAAATGACATTCGAGGATATCTCATATACAGTACATAAGCAGAGATGAGTATACCCAGCTCTATCTACTTCAGATAAAGCAAGCGTTACAAAGCCACATCTGCCTTAGATACATCGAGTGTTATCTAAAGCCATATATTATATAATAATTAGCTTTGGTGTTATCAAGCATGGGTTACATTTCATAGCAGTTCCCACCAGACAGAGTTTCCACAGCACCAATGCAGTGCCTTTACAGTCGACGTGATTAGTAAGCATAGATGTTACCTGATGATAATACAAACGGTGAACATTTAATATATGCGATTAGTTGGTCAAGGCTGTAAAACCTCAAAACTGACTATCTAGAGAGATTTTGGTGAGGAAAGATATTTTTTTCACTAATTTATGCCACATGATGTGAGTACCACATTCAGCGTACACATTGTGAGCATTACCTCATATTGCGCTAACCCTATGCGTAGCTTGCATATAGTGAACATACCCAAGACCCGTGTTTTAGGACAGCAGTAATCAGAGGCTACTCTAGAGAACTAGTGCAATCGTTTCTACCCATTAACCGAGGAGTGATCTAGACTGAATTTCTACCCATTAACCGAGGAGTGATCTAGACTGAATTTCTACCCTTTAACCGAGGAGTGATCTAGACTGAATTTCTACCCTTTAACCGAGGAGAGATCTAGACTGAATTAAAAAAGCATCGTAGAAGCGAAGTCCAAAGGCCACAAGAATTACAATTAGCAAAAGGTTTTAGCATATGACTGACAAGATTTGCCTGTTGTAAGTGTGTGTGTGTGTGTGTGTGTGTGTGTGTGTGTGTGTGTGTGTGTGTGTGTGTGTGTGTGTGTGTGTGTGTGTGTGTGTGTGTGTGTGTGTGTGTGTGTGTGTGTGTGTGTGTGTGTGTGTGTGTGTGTGTGTGTGTGTGTGTGTGTGTGTGTGTGTGTGTGTGTGTGTGTGTGTGTGTGTGTGTGTGTGTGTGTGTGTGTGTGTGTGTGTGTGTGTGTGTGTGTGTGTGTGTGTGTGTGTGTGTGTGTGTGTGTGTGTGTGTGTGTGTGTGTGTGTGTGTGTGTGTGTGTGTGTGTGTGTGTGTGTGTGTGTGTGTGTGTGTGTGTGTGTGTGTGTGTGTGTGTGTGTGTTTCATCAAGCAGACAAAAAAATATACACAGATTTAAGTTATAATAATAAAGAGCAGAAAAGTATAGTCAGGTTTGTAAAAAGAGATAACCCGAAGAGAAAGTGAAACATGGTCAGAAGCAATTAGTCGGCTGCCAGTAAGAAGAAGCCAAAGATGGTGCGCTACGTGTGTCTAACAATATGTAATACTATAACATAGCTATGTCTAGTCATAGTGATGAAAAGTTTCAAATGTGTCCATGAAACGTTATATGGTAAAGAATGAGCCCATCGCCACACACTCCAAAAGAAAAAACAGTATGGTGTAGCAAATCGCTTTATTGCGGTAAGCGACACAAAATGCAAATTGGATCTGTAGTGTGCGCTGAAAAGGGAAGAAGAAAATGCGAATAAACAACGACATGTAGTAGCCACCCAGAGACCTGATTGGCGCATTAGACAATCGCTGGCCATATTGAGCAATTAACTAATAAATCATTAGAAAAGACAAATACTTTTGACTAGTGTCTGAGCATTGCTCGAGATAAAAACAGCTGTGAAAACATACAGAAATGTATCACACCCTATTAAGCATACTAACCTGTCTTTCTGTTTGTCGATGGGCCTGTATAACATAGCGCAACAATAAACACTCATCAAATAGGGTAAAAAGACTACAATGCTGATTGTTGCTCCATCTATAGTGTGACATGAAACTATTTTACACCCTCCTTATAACAACACAAAGGCAGACGTGTTTTACACCCTCAACATCTAACATTTGTGTATTACCAACCGTCAGCATAACTGTAGCAGCCATGACATGGATAGTCACAGGCAATGAGAACTAAACCAGCTGGGCTACGATGGTGTGCATGACAATACCATTGAAGCTGTCACCATATGAACTTGAGCTACTCAGCGAAGGGAGTCGCTTGACTCATATCATCAACTATTTTATAGCCAGCCATAATTGATGACTCATAGCAGGTTCCCTTGAAAGAGTTTTTGTAATGGCAACAAAGCCAGTCCCGGCTTATGATGCATTCACTAGAAGTTTGTATGTATTAACGCTGTATGATTTCTTAACATAGACTCGCTTAATAGTAGTGAGAACTTCCTAACATACCCCTGAATCAGTGGCAGAGCTCCATCATCTTGTCCTGGAGCATTTATGTGATATACACAAAAGTGCTCCAGTATTGCTTGCATGTCAGAATAGTGAAAAAATCCTTGGAAACAAGTAACATCTGCAAGCAGCAATACAGTTATAAATAGCCATATGCTGTTCTAACATTTTTGTTTTCAAATCTAGTTTTTAGCAGTAAGGGAAACAAATGAGTATTTGGCTTGCTAACATCATGACAGAAAAACAAACATACGGTTTAATCCGATGTCATGGTAGGTCACTATAGCCGGTTTTTTTGTGTTTCCTTGAATTGCCACCTTTATGGGACCATACTCTGTTTGCACATCTTGCTCCTGAGTCAAACAAGGATTATAAGCAAAGTAGTCTAAGGTGCAATACAAATCCAAATGAATTAACAATATTAAAGGTACTTGTATCCATACCTGAGAGTCTGCAAAGGAAGTTTTGTGTAACGAGACAGCTTCTGGTACTTCAGATGATATGGTAAAGAGTCTAACCTCTTCTGGAGACGTCATTGCGAGCCAGTAATTAATCTGAGAACTCTTCAAAATTAATGTTACTGACGCTATACAAGTGTGTGAAGCATGCTGTACTTTGCTCCAAATTACATGTGTAGTGATAATTACAGCTTTAAAACTTTCTACATTGGCTACATATGCTAAATAGTAAAATTCGTTTTAACTACTACAATACTCCTACCTCGTGCGGAAACATTTGTAATCTAATTTGTGGTAAAAAGGTCGTATTGTCTTAATAAGGTAGTTTAATCGAGCAGAAATTATAAAATACACAAATTTTGTTCAAATCACAGTAACCAAAAACATTAGTAAATGGTCACATCACTGTTTAAGAAACCAGTACATTTCAACAGACAGGCATAAAAAATAAAGATGTCCACAAGTTGAAGCTGGATGTACTGTGTTAAACAATTCCCAAACTTCTTGTAATCACGAAAAATTGCAGACGTAATACGAAGAACGGCAGATATATAAAACATGAGTAAATTGTACAAGCCAGTAGTTAGTCATGTTAAAGATGTTTATCCTACAAAACATCTGTCGCCCTATTGACTGTCGCACAAAAGTCCAGTTACCTAAACAGCAACTCGAGACTTCACGAATTATTTACTTTTTAGTGAGGCTCGCTACATTTAGTTTATGTTTTCTGGTTCTAGAGTGACGACTGATGAACGACCGTCATATAAAGAAAATTTTGTGTTGGGAAATAGAAAAAGATTATTAGTGTTTTGGTCACATGATCACAGCCTAGCTATACAAGAATTTACCACAGGTAGTCCCTTTATCCTTTAGTTTTGCGGCCTCGTTCATTCACATGCTAATGCCAGGAGGTACCTCTCAGGGATATGTTGAAACCTGTTTTTTGTTTAAATATTTGATTCGTTTCATAGTTTCTAAACTTTGTCTTTTTGCGGATGATATTTTTTTCATAACATCTACAACTAGAGCTCTGAGCTCAAACATGGCACCAGTACTTTAATGTTAAAATGCCTAGCTATTTTTGTAAAATAAAAAACACATATAAGTAAAAGCTTTTTACCAGCGTAAAATATCAGAGCGAGTTTTAGTTTTGTTCGTCCGAGTTAGAATGTTGACCTAAGTTACAGGCTTGTAACATGATTACACTTTGTTTCCGGCTTCTTGAAAGTAATATTCGTGAAAGTAGTATCTTGGTGTTAGGTTGTCAGATTGCAGCAGAAAGCTTTTTAGAGGGGCTTAACATGTTAGAAAAATGGGCCTAAGACTGGCAACTGTCTTTTAAGATCAACAAATGTACAGTACTTTCTGCAGGAGAAAATAACTAATAAATCTCTTATCATGATCGGATCGGGTTTTTCCCACTGAAAGCCTCACGCAGGAGGCAAAATACGTGGGAACTCTTTATTTTAAACAGTATACCAGCAAAAATTTTCCCTTCCTCCTTTCTTTCCTCTCTCTTCCCCTTCTTCCCTTTTTTCAGTGTTTTTAATTTTGCTTTCGGCTTGTATTTGTATCTAAAGAGTATTGCAACAATATTCCTTCGATATTTCATATTTACATCATATAATATCTATTTCTAATACTGCTATGTGAATCAAAAAACAAAAAAAAAGAAAATGAATTAATGAATCAAATGCCATATACAAAATATTTACAATGATATATATACAACATTGATTACAATGTCCCCGGGCCAAAAGTTGCCAAAAAGGGTGTGCCGAAATTATCAAATTCCATCTCTGATTTCTCGAGTGGTTCTAGGCCAGAAAGAATTAAAATAAGCTTTGGTTTTTATTGATGGTACATACAACCCTCCCTCTTGACGAGTATTATAGATTTGTTCGGGCTCTTGCTTATATGTATCTTTAATCACCCCACTGGCTGTAGCTTTGCAAAACAAATTCACTCTTAATTCCTTTCGTCTATCTTTTAGCAATTGTATATTACTACTCTCCTTTATAGCAGTGTAGCTAACTTGCCCTCGTAAATCAAAGATGAATTTCACAGCCTTATTTTGTAACTTTTCTAGTTGTTTGATGTCTTTATCAAAATAAGGGTTCCATGCTACGCAACCATATTCTAAAATTGGTCTTATGAGAGTGTAATATGCCAACTGCCTGGTTCTTGTATCGGCCGATTTTAACACTCGCCACAGCATACCCAAAAGACTGGTTGATTTAGCAACAATTTTATTTATGTGTGCGCTCCATTTTAAATCGTAATTAAATTCTATGCCAAGATATGGATGAGTATTAACATTTTCAAGTCTGCGGTTATTGAGATAATATGATTGGCTCAAACTTGAGTCTTTAATTGACATAACCGAACATTTACCTACATTAAAAGAGAGCTGCCAGTTTTTAGACCACTCGTCAAGTTTTTTTAGGTCTTCTTGCAGTAACTGTGCTTTCTCTCGAGTGTTATATAAAAGTGCGTCATCCGCAAAGAGTCGACACTCCGAGGAAAGTTGATCAGTCAAATCATTAATGTAAATCAAAAACAGCAGAGGGCCCAACACCGAACCTTGCGGCACACCTGATTTTACACTGCAACGATGGGATAATGACCCCTCTACCCTTACTACCTGCCCTCTGTTTTGCAAAAAGCCTTTGATCCATGCTATGATCTTTTCATGAATACCAAAAACAGATAACTTATATAGTAATTTGCGATGACTCACTGTGTCGAACGCTTTAGAAAAATCAAGAATAATTATATCTGTTAAAGATATAATTATTAATGATAAAAGAAAATTATGTCTGAAATTATCACGGCTACCAATATTTAGATGTGGAGTTTTTGTAAAATTTCACTTTCTCTATACTTGTTGACAATATTGCCAGCAAAGCACTTAGAGCTCTGGCATCGCTGCGAAGACGATTAAAAATAAGCAGATACTAAAACCAATGATATACAGCCCCCCATATGGGGGGGGCTGTATATCATTGCTAAAACTAAGTTTGTTGCTTACAAGACTCTAGCGAGTTCTGAGCTAGAATATTTGTGTCAAACATGGGATCCTATTATTTTAAAAAATTAAAAAAAATCCCAAATAACATTCTCAAGTTAATCTCTAATATCAAACAGATTGTTAGCGTCTCAAAATTTAGATCAAATACAGGTATTGATTTACTACAGGAAAGGAGAAAATTAATTAGGCATAATCTTTTCACGAGACTTATTGACGGGGCTCATCGCTCTTATAATGCAAGACAATGTCAATGTCTCTACATATTTACCTGCAATAATAAGCACAGCATATTACAACCCATTTTTTTTAAGAAACATAAGAGAATTGTGTGAAACCTTTTCATAACTTTACTTACAGAAAAACTGAAATGTAGCAGCTGTTATGCAAAAAAGAGAAAGAAAAGAAACAAAATTGTGTTTTTTTAATGATATAGGATTTCCCTTACCCTTTTATCCCTTCTCGAAGTCTCTGATTGAAACCAACAATTAGATTGAAATTACATGTGCAAATAACACAAATTAAAATATTGCTTGAACATCCTCTATTTATTCAGTTATCAAGTTATTTATTAAGTATGTATGGCGAGTTTTAAATTCATACCTAAGAATAACAGATACTCCAGGTTCAAAATAAAGCGGTTTTATATTTTCAATTTGGAGAATGAAGTGAGTTTTGCAAGTTGCAAGCCGACAAAGATTTTTCCATGTTGGATAAAAAATGTCAAAAAAACGAATATTTTATGCAAGGCTTAAAACCCATTTAAAATTCATACAAGACAAAAAACTGCATGTTTTATGCAAACTATACTTTTTGCCTCAAACAACTGAAAACACCTTCAACAAACTGAAGCATTGTTCAGAAGTTTAACCGAGCTGTGATTGACATGTTTATATTGCCATTGAGCTGGTTATCAAAAAGCTTAAATTCATACCAATTTAATAAAAGTCATCCAAAGTGCATATAGTAGTTTTTCAATGTACAAAAATATTATTTTTCTAATTTAGTGTACCAATCTTTCATGAGCATTTACTGTCTTGCGCTTTGGCATGTTGGACACTATATACAATTTCTCAGGTCACATAAAACAAAAAAGCAGTACAAAACTATGAAAACAAACAATTTTTTATATTAAATGATATGAAGAGTATTATGTATTTTAACTTTAACTGTGCTAGTGGTCAGCCTCTCCATAAAACTTACTTGGCATTTGCAAAAAATGGTTCAAGTTTAGTAGCTGTACACTAGGTTGCTGTACACTAGCTGCTCACTATGTCACGAGTGTTCATCAGTGACTATTGTTATTAGTTGGTGCATTCTTCTGAAAACGGTGAAAGCTTTCCACATGGAGATTTTTATTGGCAGTCAAACTTTATCAAGTTAGTTTTTTAGTTAGAATCTAAAGAGGTAAGTTGTCAGTATTTCGGTCATGTTGGCGTTGATCAAATATCTCTTTGTGTGATTTTCTGAGGTTGGCTTGAAGGCATGGTTTTTGTGAGAGTAGTAGTGACAGACGACAACAGTACTGCTTTCAAACTTATTTTATATAAAATACTTATGTATATAGATTTGAGTTGCAACAGTTAATAAGCAATATCAGATTAACCCAATTATTATAGGTTGCACTTCTTTTGCTAACAGAATTAATATAAGAGCGAGCAACTACTTAAATGGTCAGCTCATAAAACTAGCAGTGACAACCAGTGTATGCCTAAAAGGTATATTATTATTATACCAATTATTATAGGTTGCACTTCTTTTGCTAACAGAATTAATATAAGAGCGAGCAACTACTTAAATGGTCAGCTCATAAAACTAGCAGTGACAACCAGTGTATGCCTAAAAGGTATATTTGCACAATACCGCCGATATTATTTTATCGTTACGTTATCAAATATGACACATTGACATTTTACAAACCCTAATGTTCAAAAATAAATGCGGTCAATAAAACAAGTCCATTTTATCGTCCCATTTTGATGATAGCAGAAAATCAAAATCTTTTTATAGACGTTTGCACTCATTAGTAGGTTAAGGTTTGGAGATGCGTGATAGCATTAAAGGCGACCTATTTAGTTGCTTTGACTCTTCAGATTACACAGAAGTTCAGGTTTCTAATAAAGCTCCACTGTTAAAAACAGTACCAAAGAGTGAAAGTATGTACAATTTCAATGAATATCACTAGTTGTAAGCATGCACAGACTGTTAGTCGCAGAGTGTGAAGTGCAGGAATACTCTTGCCCACACTAGAGTCATTGTATTTGGGAAAGAGTAATATCTGTGAGAGAGCTAGGAATCACATAGGTAATAGAGAAAAATAACCATTTTGTGTGTAACTGCATTCAAAAACTTAAGGACAAGGTTTAATTTCAGTTCTTGACATATTTATAATCATACATATGCAGGCGCTTGTAAATGCAAATATATTTTTTAAATAAAATCCAATATTGATTGTCCAGCTTGCCATATTTTTGCGAAAACCTTTAGATGTTTTTCAGTGTTGTTGAGCAACGCAAAGTTCGTATTACTTTTTCGATTTTATTTGCTTACTTATGTATAAACAATATCATGGGAACTTTTGTGCACCTTCTATGTATAGCTGTGTGCTTGGATCTTCAGTATGACATCAATTTGCAGGTTGATGACTGGCTTAGTGAAGTAACTCAGCCGTTAAAATGTAATGTTGTTTTTATAGAAATTACCATGTCACTATATTAAATCTGAATAAACAATAAATAGTTGAAACAAGAATGAAATAAGTACGGCAAGAAATAGATGTGCAGACTCTGAGTTAAATGCAGAGCAGACTCTGAGTTAAATGCAGAGCAGACTCTGAGTTAAATGCAGAGCAGACTCTGAGTTAAATGCAGAGCAGACTCAGAGTTAAATGCAGAGCAGACTCAGAGTTAAATGCAGAGCAGACTCTGAGTTAAATGCAGAGCAGACTCTGAGTTAAATGCAGAGCAGACTCTGAGTTAAATGCAGAGCAGACTCTGAGTTAAATGCAGAGCAGACTCTGAGTTAAATGCAGAGCAGACTCTGAGTTAAATGCAGAGCAGACTCTGAGTTAAATGCAGAGCAGACTCTGAGTTAAATGCAGAGCAGACTCTGAGTTAAATGCAGAGCAGACTCTGAGTTAAATGCAGAGCAGACTCTGAGTTAAATACAGAGCAGACTCTGAGTTAAATGCAGAGCAGACTCTGAGTTAAATGCAGAGCAGACTCTGAGTTAAATGCAGAGCAGACTCTGAGTTAAATGCAGAGCAGACTCTGAGTTAAATGCAGAGCAGACTCTGAGTTAAATGCAGAGCAGACTCTGAGTTAAATGCAGAGCAGACTCAGAGTTAAATGCAGAGCAGACTCTGAGTTAAATGCAGAGCAGACTCTGAGTTAAATGCAGAGCAGACTCTGAGTTAAATGCAGAGCAGACTCAGAGTTAAATGCAGAGCAGACTCTGAGTTAAATGCAGAGCAGACTCTGAGTTAAATGCAGAGCAGACTCTGAGTTAAATGCAGAGCAGACTCTGAGTTAAATGCAGAGCAGACTCTGAGTTAAATGCAGAGCAGACTCTGAGTTAAATGCAGAGCAGACTCTGAGTTAAATGCAGAGCAGACTCTGAGTTAAATGCAGAGCAGACTCTGAGTTAAATGCAGAGCAGACTCTGAGTTAAATGCAGAGCAGACTCTGAGTTAAATGCAGAGCAGACTCTGAGTTAAATGCAGAGCAGACTCTGAGTTTAATGCAGAACAGACTCTGAGTTAAATGCAGAGCAGACTCTGAGTTAAATGCAGAGCAGACTCTGAGTTAAATGCAGAGCAGACTCTGAGTTAAATGCAGAGCAGACTCTGAGTTAAATGCAGAGCAGACTCTGAGTTAAATGCAGAGCAGACTCTGAGTTAAATGCAGAGCAGACTCTGAGTTAAATGCAGAGCAGACTCTGAGTTAAATGCAGAGCAGACTCAGAGTTAAATACAGAGCAGACTCTGAGTTAAATGCAGAGCAGACTCTGAGTTAAATGCAGAGCAGACTCTGAGTTAAATGCAGAGCAGACTCTGAGTTAAATGCAGAGCAGACTCTGAGTTAAATGCAGAGCAGACTCTGAGTTAAATGCAGAGCAGACTCTGAGTTAAATGCAGAGCAGACTCTGAGTTAAATGCAGAGCAGACTCTGAGTTAAATGCAGAGCAGACTCTGAGTTAAATGCAGAGCAGACTCTGAGTTAAATGCAGAGCAGACTCTGAGTTAAATGCAGAGTAGACTCTGAGTTAAATGCAGAGCAGACTCTGAGTTAAATGCAGAGCAGACTCTGAGTTAAATGCAGAGCAGACTCAGAGTTAAATGCAGAGCAGACTCTGAGTTAAATGCAGAGCAGACTCTGAGTTAAATGCAGAGCAGACTCTGAGTTAAATGCAGAGCAGACTCTGAGTTAAATGCAGAGCAGACTCTGAGTTAAATGCAGAGTAGACTCTGAGTTAAATGCAGAGCAGACTCTGAGTTAAATGCAGAGCAGACTCTGAGTTAAATGCAGAGCAGACTCTGAGTTAAATGCAGAGCAGACTCTGAGTTAAATGCAGAGCAGACTCAGAGTTAAATGCAGAGCAGACTCTGAGTTAAATGCAGAGCAGACTCAGAGTTAAATGCAGAGCAGACTCAGAGTTAAATGCAGAGCAGACTCTGAGTTAAATGCAGAGCAGACTCAGAGTTAAATGCAGAGCAGACTCTGAGTTAAATGCAGAGCAGACTCAGAGTTAAATGCAGAGCAGACTCTGAGTTAAATGCAGAGCAGACTCTGAGTTAAATGCAGAGCAGACTCTGAGTTAAATGCAGAGCAGACTCTGAGTTAAATGCAGAGCAGACTCTGAGTTAAATGCAGAGCAGACTCAGAGTTAAATGCAGAGCAGACTCTGAGTTAAATGCAGAGCAGACTCTGAGTTAAATGCAGAGCAGACTCAGAGTTAAATGCAGAGCAGACTCTGAGTTAAATGCAGAGCAGACTCAGAGTTAAATGCAGAGCAGACTCTGAGTTAAATGCAGAGCAGACTCTGAGTTAAATGCAGAGCAGACTCTGAGTTAAATGCAGAGCAGACTCTGAGTTAAATGCAGAGCAGACTCAGAGTTAAATGCAGAGCAGACTCTGAGTTAAATGCAGAGCAGACTCTGAGTTAAATGCAGAGCAGACTCTGAGTTAAATGCAGAGCAGACTCTGAGTTAAATGCAGAGCAGACTCTGAGTTAAATGCAGAGCAGACTCTGAGTTAAATGCAGAGCAGACTCTGAGTTAAATGCAGAGCAGACTCTGAGTTAAATACAGAGCAGACTCTGAGTTAAATGCAGAGCAGACTCTGAGTTAAATGCAGAGCAGACTCAGAGTTAAATACAGAGCAGACTCTGAGTTAAATGCAGAGCAGACTCTGAGTTAAATGCAGAGCAGACTCTGAGTTAAATGCAGAGCAGACTCTGAGTTAAATGCAGAGCAGACTCTGAGTTAAATGCAGAGCAGACTCTGAGTTAAATGCAGAGCAGACTCTGAGTTAAATGCAGAGCAGACTATGAGTTAAATGCAGAGCAGACTCTGAGTTAAATGCAGAGCAGACTCTGAGTTAAATGCAGAGCAGACTCTGATTTTCCATAATAACTCTGAAGGTAGGCATTAGATGCGTAACAATCTACTATGGTATAACTATTTCTGTCATTTATGTACAGAGGTTTGAGATGATGGCCACGAGTGGTAACAGACCAGTAGCTACTATAAAGTTCTTTAAACCTAGTAATGGAGAAAGTGACAGTGAAGATTCAGATGAAGACTATAGTAATAATCAAAGGTAACTTTGTGTTGGCTTCGCTGTCAGGATACTCGCAGAACAGTTATGAACCATAGCGTATTTGTGTCACTGACTAGCACTGCTGTATTTGTGTCACTGACTAGCACTGCTGTATTTGTGTCACTGACTAGCACTGCTGTATTTGTGTCACTGACTAGCACTGCTGTATTTGTGTCACTGACTAGCAATGCTGCGTAAGCAAACTATCATTCTAGATGTTACTATTATTACTAATGTTCTGTTAGTAATGAAAGACTGTCTTTCTTAGGAATGAGCCACTGTTACATGCCGATACCATTGAAGAAGTCAAAATGATTAACACGTTCTTCTGGCAACATTTGCATCTTTCCTTTCAGTTTTTATAAAGTGTAAATTAATGAGCTGTCAGCCATCTTTTTGTTTTACCAACATTCAGTTAGTCAAGACCACTAATGTGTGTATCGAAGTGTACTACAAATGTATAGAACCAAATGTATAGAACGAGTCTAATTTTAAGGGAAGATGTATCTGCGGATCTGCTGTGCTGCATTATATTCCAAACAGTGACTTCATAAGGTGTCAGAGTTATTATGTATACAATCAATTCCAAACAGTGACTTCATAAGGTGTCAGAGTTATTATGTATACAATCAATTCCAAACAGCGACTTCATAAGGTGTCAGAGTTATTATGTATACAATCATACGCAAAACATATACATAAAAATAACTAGCATCGTATAGAAGCGCATTTGGGAATGTTATATCGTAGGGTGCCTGTACACTTATAGAGCGAGCTCTGTCTTCTTTTACAGCTCTAAGTTTCTAGCGAGATATTCCTTATGTTTAGCAGGTCTGAAAGTGATTCTCTCAAGACAAATCCATTCGATGATTCTATCTTACCGGAAAGGGAAGGAGAATCAAGCATCTATGACTCTCAGCTAATCAAGGACCTAGATATACCTACGAGCACCAAGCAGCGCTCGGACTCAGAATCTAACTATTTTGAAGTCGAATCAGTTCCTGAAGAGCCATTGAGCCTAAATATGAGAGAAGATTACTTTGGTCTTCCTGAGGACCTCTCCAGGTTAAAAGGTATACAGTGTTCTCAGTTAATTGGTTAGTTCATTTCTTACCTGTCTGTTTAACCCTTTTGTATTCTTTACCAATTAGAAGCCACACATTTTGGTATATGAACATTATAAAGGGCATAATTAAATTACTTATAAAGGATTCATTTGGAAAAATGCTAAAAATGCCCTAATATAATGGTTATGAGCTTTTATTGTGATGTTTCCTTCTCAATCTTTTTGAAAATCCAATCGTAAAAGCAGATGTTTTTCTGACAATACGCAAGCAGGTATTATATTTGTAAAATGATTTCAAGGTGAGCATCAATAAGAATTATATATTTTGTGATGAGTTCAAGTCATACTGCAGCTTAGCATTTTATTATTCAGTGTTGGTTTTCATATACAGTATATTATAAGTCTGATGCTATAGAAAAGCCATTGCATGATATGATTTATTTTTGCTGGGAATCGTCTTGAAGGTTTGCTTCGCTTTGTGGTGGTCTTCAGCATAACGAACTTGTTTTAATTGGTCGAGTTTTACGTAATAATTGCTGGAAGTGTTTGAAAGTGCTACTCCTATCATTTGTTTCCACTTCATTCAATCTTATAGTATTGCGGGTTTGAAATGTAGCAGTAGACTTTGTGTATATTTCTCTTGTTAAAAAACTGGCTGTTGTGCCACAACTAGAGTTAATATACTCATTTTCTGTTTAATTCAGTGCAACTGGCTCAGCATGTAGGCTCGTATCAGTTTTAGAGTTCAAATCATTCTCTTACTTCTAAGCACAGGTTTTAGAGTCGTCCCCACTAGAGCTTGTGCAAATCTTAGATTGGTGCTAATGTGGAAGTTAGCCTACCCTGAAGTTATGCTCCCATGCTCACTCTGAAGCTACGTTCAATTTGAAGTTACGTCTACTTTAAAATTTTGAGTTAAGCTTTGCATTGAATTACATTCGCTTTGGAATTACCTGCACTCAGCAGTTCTGTTTGCTCGTAGTTGAATTCAGGTTGAAGTTTTTTAGTCTTTGAGTTAGGTTTACAAGTCGAGTAGCAGTGGTGCTCACCCGAAAGGTGTGTTCACATATTGAATTGTGGTTATTCCTCTCATTTTTATCATTGTTGTTTTTCGATTTTTGCTCATTCTTGTTAAATATACAAAATTGAGCAATATTTATGATTGAAACAAAGTGGGCAGGTATACTACTAAGGTGTTCACACCTTCAAATATCACGGTTTGGTCGAATTGTTGATAAGCCAAGTTTGAGAATTGTGTATCAGTTAGTGTGCGAGTCATTGGAATGCGCATGAAGAATTATCGAGTAATCCATTTAATTTTTTTTGTACTGTAAGCTTAGATATTAAATTATTTTATGGCCCTTTTGACAGTAATTTTCATTTCTAGATGCTGTGCATGATTATATTGATAAATTTAGGATCAAGATTTCCGAGTTGCTTTGTAATATGACTTATAGTTTCAAATTTTATTTAGTGTTGAGCAATGCTTACAGTGTTGCAAAGCTAATGAAGCAAAGAATTTCACTACAACTCTTTTTGTGGATTTAAAACAAACTAGCATTTCACTATTTACTACCACTCTGAATTAGCTAAGGATCAATTGTATCTGAGTGCTTACTTCTGGGACTGCCATCTGGTCAGTCTGTACAAACTGATGTCTTGCAGATATTGAACAAGAAATTCAGAAGATCAAGGATCTCATATACAGAACTCCTGATGAAAACACGGCTAAAAGGCAACTCATACAGAAACTTGTTGGCCTGAGGCTACGTAAGAGTGAACTTGAGGGTGAGCAGGGTAATTCAGTTGACTCACAGGCTAAGTGTGTTTATGGTCATGAGTTTCATCTCAAGGAGTCGACTACAGATACAGGACGGCACTGTGAGGTGTGCTGTGCCGTTGTCTGGGGTGTTATTGGCACATGGTACACCTGCACATCATGTCACATATGTTGCCATGATAGGTGTCTGAACTCGCTGAAGAGAATGTGTGCCTCAAAGAAGCTGACAGAGCCGTTGTCCTATGTAATGAGTATATGCCGAGACCGGGGACTAGCCTCGCAGAACTACAAATGCTTTGAGTGCCAGTGTGGCATCTCGTACAAGCTCGGCGCCGTTGAACCAAGGCAATGTGACTACACGGGTAGTTACTACTGTCCCTCCTGCCACTGGAATGATGAAATGATAATACCTGCGAGGGTTGTGCATAACTGGGACTTTGTGCCGAGGAAAGTATGCAGGGCATCCAAACAGTATCTCAACCTCATGTACCGCAAACCTGCTCTACGTATGGAAACTATCAACAAGCATTTGTTGAACTTTGTTGAGGAACTGAGTGAAGTGAAAAAGCTGCGGCAGGAGATTCTGCTGATGAAGACCTACTTTCTATCATGCCAGGCAGCCATGCAGAGTAAGCTCCTCCTACTTCTCAAGGAGCGGCAGCACTTTGTAGAAAACTCGGAGTTCTACACAATGCATGATTTGGATGAGCTTGTCAACGAGCGTCTCTTGCCGGTCATTATTAACATACATGCCAGCTTTGCCTGCCATATCAAGGTCGACTGCGCCACATGCCGCGGAAAAGGCTACTTCTGCGAAATTTGCCGCAAGTCTGAAATAATCTTTCCATTTGACAATGTTTGTGTATTGTGTAAAGAATGCTCAAATGTTTTCCACAAATACTGTTTTGCTAAAGTTCATCAAAACTGTCCACGTTGTGAGAGAAAGAAGAAACGATTGCAGGAAAATGAGAGAAAGGCACAGATTTTACGGCAAATCGAAGAGGCAAACTCTTCTTGAAAATTGCAATCGCATACTCAGTACACTAGCACCATTAACTTCTAGCGCTCAGTACACTAGCACCATCAACCTCTAGCGATTCCACTAATGAATTGTGTTTTTACTTTATTATTATTGGCCTTGTGATGCATTTGTATTGTAAGTACAAATATTACTAAAATATAAATCCTTATAACAGCACTATCGGTAGCTTTGTAAGAGGCATTCTTATTATCTATGAATTGTTTGGTGGGATATAGAAATTATTGTTAGAGCTTTGTTCAGAGGTCTATTATATTAAGTTGTAATACTTTGGTAAATAAGTCACGTAATGGGAGAGAAGAGGCAAGCTAAAGCAAAGCGCACAGCATCCGGCTGGTATGATGTAACTCCAGCCGATGTAACAGGTTCCAGGATTGTACAATCCACTTGTATCACCACATATCTCTCTCACTCCTGGCTCTTCAAATCCAATGGGTATGATAACCAGTGAAGTCAGCAGAAGAATACCTATAACAAGCATTCTCATCTCAGTTCCTTATTGTTTACCGAGTCAAATTGAATGACGTTTTATCTCAGAAGAAAAAGGAACTTCATCGGCTGGTAGATGTTGTGAGGAGATAAGTTATAGATTGAGCACTTTAAGGTTCATGATTACATTATTTTAATATAATAATATAATATGCACTTAAACGATATACTGTAGTGCGACTAATAACGAATAGTTTACTAGTAATTCTAGCTGTTTATTTGGTTAGACTCGGCATTTATATATGCATCAGATAAGAGGCCAGAGGTATAAAGTAAGAGAGTCTACATTTTACTATAAATATAGTTTATTTGGGTGTGGAAAGTTATGGTTTGATAGAAACGTTTGTAGTGTATCAGGGTCATAAGTATGTGACCTGAATCATACTGTCAACAATTGCAATAATGTGGCAATATGTTTGTTTCTTTGTGCTGTTGTCTTTGCACCTGAAATCGTCACTATGGTGAATCATTGATGACTTATATACACATATATATTGCTTGTAATGTAAAAATAAAACATTTTTGAATGAGCCAACTACCAGAAGTCTTGATACACTAAATTTCTTGATACACTAAAACGTTAACTGTTTAATTGATTTATCGGAACCTCGCTGTCTCCTTACGCTTCAGACCCGTATGTCCTCCTAATCTTCAATTTTTCTGACTAGCTCATGATAAACTAGTTGCGAATTATTCAACATCGAGTCTGAGCATGGCTAATATATTCAACACATATATGCGGCTCCACAGCCAAAAACAGCAAAAACTAGAGCAACAATCTAATAGGCAGCACTAGCTTTAGATTATGATGTACTTTTTATTGCAGCTTGTATACACTGAACAACGTCAGCTAAAGATAGTTTCTACAACCACTCGGCCTTGGTTAGCTTACTATTAGCACGAAATATTTTTATAATTACAATTAAAAAGATGCAAAACTAAAGAAAAGCTTTTGCATTATCAGTTAGCACAGAGACCTGACTGAACACACTTGTCAACCCAATTAGCACAGAGACCTCCCAGAACACATTTGTCATCCCCGTTAGCACAGAGACCTGACGGAACACATTTGTCAACCCAATTAGCACAGAGACCTTATAGAACACATTTGTGAACCCAGTTAGCACAGAGACCGCACAGAACACATTTGTCACACCAATTAGCTTAGAGACCTGACGGAACACACTTGTAAACCAAATTAGCACAGAGACCTCACAGAACACATTTGTCAACCCAATTAGCACAGTGACCTCACAAAACACATTTGTCAACCCAGTTAGCACAGAGACCTCATAGAATACACTTGTCAGGCCAGTTAGCACAGAGCCCTCACAGAACACATTTATCAACCCAGTTAGCACAGAGATCTCACAGAACACACTTGTCAGCCCAGTTAGCACAGAACACATTTATCAACTCAGTTAGCACGGAGATCTCACAGAACACACTTGTGAACCCAATTAGCACAGAGACCTTACAGAGCCCACTTGTCAGTCCAGTTAGCACGGAGATTTCACAGAACACACTTGTGAACCCAATTAGCACAGAGACCTTACAGAGCCCACTTGTCAGTCCAGTTAGCACAGAGATCTCACAGAACACATTTGTCAACCCAGTTAGCACAGAGACCTCACAGAACACACTTATCAACCCAGTTAGCACAGAGACCTCACAGAAAACATTTGTGAACTAGGTTAATTTGAAGACTGATGATTGAAATAGTATTTTCTGGTTTCTTTTATTACTTTGCTGTATGTTCTGCTACATACACCAGCTTGAAAGCAAAAACATATCACCAATGTTTTAGGTGAAATTGCAGATTGACATTACTTGTGTCCGTTAGACCGCTTGTCTGTCTCTGTTACCATATATTCCATTAGACCCAGCTCTTAATGCAGTTGGTTTATCAGATTTGATTTTGCTTGATAACCTGATGTGACACCATTATATTCTTCACTTGACTCAGGCACCTGTTAATATCTGTCATTTGCTTTTAGCAAGCACCTGCTCATTTCTGTCTCTTGCTTAACTGAGGCACCTGCTTATCTCTGTACCTTACTCAATTCAAAACGCCAGATTATTTCTTGCCCAACATGAACTGCTACCCATCTTTCTCTCTGGCTCAACTCAACCCCTACTCATCTCTGTTCCTTGCTCAACTCGAGCACCTTCTTATCTCTGCTTTTCGCTCAATTCAAACACCTGCTTATCTCTATCACCTGCTGGATTCTATTACCATCTCTCTAACTCTTTCATCTTTGCTACCTTCCCATATTCACAACCTGAACATATCCACAGTTTGCACAATTTTACACTCTACCGGTAGGCCTATGTATGTCGAGTGCATGAACAGGTCAACAAATGCCCCAAAATGATTTACATGTCATACTCATGCTGCATGGATGGCTTCAGCCGGCTTTTCTAATTGCATACAGTGTAGTCACCTTCTTGAAAAATCTTTTTAGTGACACGGGAGTTTATTTGAGCAGTTTTCCTTATCTATTTGCATTTACGCTATATGAGCATATCAATTCCTCTTCATTTGATACCCAAATGAGTTATTGACATTTTACACTATTAAGTGATTCGCGCTGTGTACACAAAACATTCCACATATAATGTATGTGTGTAGCTATCACTACATCAACAGCATATCTGTAGTTTTACAAAACAAAAGGTTAAAGTAAGTTGCTTACATCACAATTTTTGAGCATTATTATGTCTAGCAAGATATAGATACACATCCAAGTGATTGATACCTGCAATCAGCTGTTGGAATCCCGAAAGCAAAGTAATCTTATCCACTGTCGACATCTGCGGTATGCAAAGGCAGAGGGAGCTCAGTACAGCGCTTACACCTAATACAGCACTTGAAATTAAGTACAATATGACTGCTAGCTGCCATGGTAAAGACTCCAGAGTTGGCAGTACTGATGCACTTTTTGAATAATAGTGACACTTTTCAAGTTCGCTGCTCGGAGAAACTCCAACCTCACAGTACTTCACCAGTCCTAGGGAGCCTTTTGTTTGCCCATTTACCAACCAGCTTGGCTGAAACAAAGAAAAACTGCAAAAGCCAAAAATAGTCACGTTTATGGCCACCCATATCCATGCAATCGACTTTCTGACAGATATTTTGGGACTCAAGTTATTGCTGCCCATGCTTGTCATATCGGCAACTATATATTGTCCAGCTTGTGGAGCTCCCAAGCTAACTTCCGTTTGCAGTGTGCCATAGGATGTGCCTGTGGTCTTTTGGGTTGGCGAGATATATCCTGCGCTGCTATCACTGTTACTCCCATCGTGTTGCATGAGTATGCCGGCATAGTGGTGACTGTGAGATGGCGATCTGTTTGGAAGGACATAGCCTATATTTGGTGTGGGAGGCGCCGAAGAGCTCGCTTTTGTCCGTAGGGTCCGAGGAGTGCGAACCAGATGCGGGCTGTAGTCCATACCAGTCTTTACGTGGTTTTGTGTCAGATGTTTTTGAAATAGTGAGATGCGCGACAATGATATCCTCGCTTGCCAATAACTCACATGTCACTAAAAACTTGTGTAATCAAGTTTTACAATCCTTAAAGCAATCAAAAGTATTACAATATAAATCCATAAGTTGAGACTGTTTGCTCCGCCTCCCTCAAAGGTGTCCAATTATGTCCGTGAGGATATTGAACAATTAGCCTCCAAGTTTTTCATTTGCTCGTTGAAAATTCTATCACAATGGCAAAGCAACGAATATTGGTATAACAATATCTGATAGGTAAACTGAATAAGCCTAGAAGCAGTGCTCCTATTCAATAGGCATCAACAGAAACAAGAGATAGCACGGCAGAAGCCTGAGGCCATCTCGAGAGAGCACGCCCGTGTGCAGCAGCATTTGAAGAACGAAACTAGAATCTAACAGCAATCAATTTCAAATATCCGTTATAGCGATGTAGCAACATACTCATACCGTAGAACACGCTGCAATCTACTCATGAATTGTCCAGTCTTAGAGGTCTTTCGAATGTTGAGATGCTGCTAGAGAGTGTACGCTGCTTTAAAATATATACTATAATAAAATCTATAATATATTTATAATAATATCCTTATATAAACATACGCTTATAGATAGCTATACACATAGAAGTATACATATATAGACATCTTCCATAGAAGTATACATATATAGACATCTTCCATAGAAGTATACATATACAGACATCTTCCATATAAATATAGGCTACATGTATAGACACACAAGTATAAATGAACATTTTTAGATATGTAGTAACAAACATACACTTTTTAACTGCAAATAATAAATAGGGGTATCTAATCACTCTTAACATCAAAGTTTAGCTTGGCTAAAATCAGTACAAAAATAGTTTGTTGTTTAAATTTAAAATGTAAAATTGTGGGCATAGTTTTTGTAATTTTAAATAGTCACTTGACTAGGTTATACATATTCGATGTAGTGTGTAAAAGAATGAAAATGGTCATCTATAGGTGAAATCTTAAGAAATATCACAGCCACACATCATTTTGCGGAATATGGCACTTATGTATGTGTGAAACTTTTGTCAGCTCCAGTGTGAGGTTGTGTCATTATTCAAGTTCATAGAGCTAAACTGTTTCAGAAATTAAGAAACTGCAACTATTTTTTTTATTTTCGCTCTATATGAACTTTATATGACCTCTATACGATGTCTGCCTACCCACTGCAAGACCCAAATCTTCACGATATAATATTATTGAAGAAACGTGGCTATACAATTGGCTCAAGATCAGTGTGCTGTTATAACAGCGAGTTGTTCTATCATTCTCAACAGCCTGTCTAAGCTTGTTTGTTGTTATTACTGCTATTTTTTTCAACAAACATTAAATTCCACTGATCGATGGATTATCTGAAAACACAAACAAACAGATGAGTGAGAGCGAGCTGTATGCCATCATTGAATGAAGGGAGATACAGTTTGTTAGTCCAGCAAACATCAAATATAAAGGTCAAATTATTTACAAATACTTTTGTGAAAATATTTTGAAACTATTGTTTCTATATCAAAAGCGTGTACTTGCTTAGGAAATTTGTACAATTATTTGTATGCTATTTATCAGGTGCTATGCACTGCGACCAGCTGATCGGTCTCACAGCCCGTGTAGTGGGTGAGTAGGAACCATCTCAGGTCAAGTTCGGTGCGGACTTGCTGCGTATCCTCTTATAAACATTGTTGCATCTAGCTGAGTAGCTTGTAACGGGTGCAGCGACTGACAGTCTGATTCATGCTCTGCTGACAATTACTGACAGGTGCATATTTGAGATGAATGGAATTAGCCAGCACTGATCTCAGATAGATTGATTAGCCAAAGGATAACTGTAGCGAGAGGAAAGTTGTGAGATCATTTGTGTAATATTGATTAGCCCGCACCCTCCTTCCTCCCTCCTCTCTTCGTTATAACCCATTAATTATGCTTCAAAAACTCCGCTAGCACAATATATAAGGTGACAAATTTTTCTTGATAATTGACATTGATGAGGTAAATTGACAGGCATACATAGGAGAACTAGGCAGCGAGCCTTACATTTCTTATTAGCAGTCAAGCTGGCCAGGTTTGTTATTAGTGACGGTGAATTAGCCTTCCATATCCTGTGCATCCGTATTTATAGGCAGAGCTGCTAATGGAAAGCCGGCCTAGTCAAGTACAATACCGCTGCACACATTGCCTCTTCTGCTAAGGCGTAACACAGAAGTTTGTATATCAATATACATATTTGTATACACTAGTGAATAACACACCCACTTTTCATACGCATGTGGATTGTAATTATATTTAACTGTTGGACACTTCTATGACTGTACAACATCTTTATTCTCATTCAAGTGACACGTCAACCCGCTATAAGCTTTTTAGGATTTCCAACAAAATGATATACATGTAATATAGAAAGCGCAAACCAATTATATAACAAGCAAAAACAGTGTAAGAAAGCATAAACAATGTATAAAGATTATTAATTATATTATTTGGATCAAAAGAAACATTTTTTTGTTCAATTTACAGTAATCCCAGCATGTGGGCTGACAATTGAAAGTACATTTAATTATAAAGAACACAGAGAAGAAAGATATGAAGTCTTATCACTACTATCACTATTAAAGTAGTCTGCTGTACAGAGGCTTGCCCATTGTCAGCTGTTTTAACAGATTTGCTTCCGATTTGGTGTTTACACCTTATTGTCAGTACTAGGAAGGTTGGTTCTTATTTATGCATTCACTTTATAGAGCAATTACATGTATTCCCTCTTAGCATTGTTGTTGTACTAGGTTGATATGTCTAAAAATCATAGTGACATATATAACAATAGTTGTTATTTATACGCTAGATGTTGTAAGACATAAAACTGGTCAAACCATTTCATGGGCAAGCTTTTTCTTATATCGATATACAAAGGTCAGTTATTTTCCTTGCTGCTGACTACCACAAATACAGACGTCAAGTCAGAAAAATCTTATGGCAAGCAGCGAAAAAAAATTGCTTAGCCATTCCTCATAACTAAGCTTTTCTATTTGATGGTAATTCTGATGAAAATATGCATAATTTCATTGGCAGCATCTGAAAAACAAAACAAACGTTAGCTATAAATTCATCACAGATGTAGAACAGAACGCATGATAAATGAGTGTAATGAGCATCCAGCAGCCTTATAGCACTCTAGATCTCACAGCACTAGATCTGACAAGCTAATGCAGTCATCTTGCAGTAAACTTCCACCTTCCACCAACATCAAAATCTATCAGCTATCTCAAAATGATTTATTTATTTGTCAACTAGATTAAGTCCTATTCTTGGATCTAGTTTATGACGTGACATGGCAGACACAAGTGCATGGAGTAAAAATATATCAAAGATGGGGGTGAGCAACATAACATGACTGATAATGCACAGAACAATCGGTCACTTTTAGAGTCATTCATAAATTTTATTCTCTAAATATACAAAACCTTTTCTTTTTTACTTCTCTCTTTGGCCTGTTTGGCTTATAACTATTATACTTATCTATAATATTGGAATCTTTCCTGCTTTGCATTTCTTGCTGGCTCAAAACATTGATAGTTGTGGTTCACTTGTCTTCTCAGTTTTTCTCTTATTCTGTTAATACATTTCGCACGCAATCTCAGGTATGAAATTATTTATACCTCCTATCTAATTATTCACGACTCAAATTTAATTATCTATAATTAACATCCAACTATTTATAACTCATATCTAACTATTTATAACTAATATCTAACTATTTATAACTCATAACTATTTATAACTAATATCTAACTATTTATAACTCATATTTAACTATTTATAACTAATATCTAACTATTTATAACTCATATTTAACTATTTATAATTAATATCTAACCATTTATAACTCATATCTAACTATTTGTAACTAATATCTAACTGTTTATAACTCATATGTAACTATTTGTAACTAATATCTAACTGTTTATAACTCATATGTAACTGTTTGAAACTAATACCTAACTATTATATTCCTCACTCGACATGGCACAGTATGCTCGCGAGGGCCTATGTTTCTCACTCGATGTGGCGCAGTACACTTGCGAGGGCCTATATTCTTTACTCGTTATTGCGCAATACAGTCAAAGGGCCTATATCCCTCACTGGATATTGCACAATATACTCACAAGGGCCTACATGTATATTCCTCACTCGATATTAAGCAATATACTCGAAGGGCCAACGCTCCTCACTCAATATGTATCTCAAAAGATCAGCAATCCAGTAATTACATCTGGCAGCTGAAAGATGGCCGATGTTTAATAATCTATTAAGTGGAAACTAATAAATAACATCCTCATGTAACATTAGTTCCATAAGATGCAACAAGTGCTTGTGGGAAAATTCTGTATTATCTACTGCCCACACATGGCCAGTTTAATTAAGAGAAATGAGCTAATCAGTACATAAATGCATGCTCAGCCCTACCTAAATGACTCCATATTATTATGTATTCTAAACACATACCGTAAAGAAAGCAGTGGAGTAATCAATGGATTATATATAGCCAATATATATATATGATTCTGTTGTTTTAACCATTTGATCCAAAGAGTGCCACAGGCATGAAACTATTTAGTAATAAACGGTTTCAAATACCAATGTGTTCTCTTTCATTTAATTGAGATAATATAATACAGTATATTTTTATAAAATAAATGAGTCACTTTAAATTATTTCATTGATATCATATTTTATTGCCCTCCAGTAGCTATCTATTGTTCGCGTTTTCTGTTCCAATTGTCTCTTGAGCCCTTGAATCCGTTCCTCTAACTCAGTGGTTCCCAACTGGTGGTCCATGGACCCCTAGGGGTCCACAGGAGGTTTTGAGGGGGTCCACAGCCTGGTGCCAGTATTGGTTTTTCTAGCTAGTTATTTACAGCTATTTCTGTCTTATAGTGGTTGGATCAATGATATAAAACCCTAAAAGGATAGGGGACGGCTATCATATGGGTGGGGTTTAATGATCGAGCTCTGTTGGGGATGTGCTAGCCTGGATTTCGGGGCTAATGCAATTCCCGCGGGGTGGTCGCGTTGTCTTGTTAGGTTTTTGGGTCCAGATTTTTATCACCTATGTGCATCAACCGCTGGATAGTACCTGGTGTTTGGTTAGTAGTACAAAACAACAAAACCTGTAACCTGCAAACATGTAATTCTCTCTCTCCCTCTTCAATTTCAGTGATATACTAAGATCCATGGAAAATAAAACAATTCAATTTACAATGCATTGTTATAAACATATATATTATGATGTTTATAAAAGGGTCCGTGATTTTTAGATAAGGAGCTCAGGGGTTCCATCACTCCAAGGTAGTTGGGAACCACTGCAGTCTAACTTCTGCCATTTTTTCCGCCTGCGAACTATCAGTTTCCCTGAAATGAAAAATATTGCCAATAAAAATGTATTTCAAAAGCCTCTAGGGGTTTGTTATTAGTTCCACTATACATGTACATGTGTACATGCATCAGATAAAAATATTGCATAACCAAAGCATTGAGCATAAATTGTGTCATTGAACATGAAACAGAGGTTTTGCTAGCATTTAAGAAAAACTGTACTCTAAAATTCACTTATCAATACAAAGTAATCATTATGTCACCAAAGGTCTGTCAAAGAAAATATATTACAATGGACTCTCTTATCCTTTTTTCGTAAAAAGACGAACCTTTTTCAGCAGCTGTGGCTCATTGTTTATACAGGACTTCTTCATCATGTAAACTGGAAATGAGGAGCCATAGCGAAGGATGTTTTCTTCCCATCACATTATTGAAATGGCTGTTCCAGGCTAGACATAAAAGAATTCATCGAGTTAACTCACAATATTATTAAGCTACAAGAGTTATCTTCTTTTTTATCCACAATGTGAGCTTAATTACGTAGTTCCATAAAGTTTGAATGAAAATCACAAACAGTTTTCATTATAACCTTGTAAAAGATTATTTCGGATTTCTAGCAAATTGCTGTTAGCTCGTTAGCCTTTCAGCCTAAATACTGGGAGCTGCACATTCTCACTGTCTTCTACGTAATATTTTGTTTGTACATATGCAAAAAATTATTTAGAACTTGTAGTGAAGGCGGCGGATGAGAGCTTTCTGAATGCTTCTCTTTTTTACTAAAATACTTTGAGGAAGACAAAATTATAAATTGAGTGTTAATAAACTTTGTTGGTTTTCAACAAGTGAAGACAGCAGAATAATATGACTCAGAATCAAGGGATATTGGCACACGATGTGTCATTATATAATATAGTCTTAATAACAAAACTCTGCCTGCATACTGCTAGTGAGAATTGTTTTTCTCACAGATACTTTTGTAAACAAAGATTCAACATAATCCTCAAATGTGAACAATATGCAATAACTGAGGAAACCTAATCGTAAAGCATCACTGTTCATGTGAGGTAGGAGAACATGGCTGATTTGTTTGATTCTGTTAGCTTTAATATTTACATTCTTCATAGTTGTTAGTTCGTGCGCTTATATCTCGAAAAGAAACATCTCACACGCTGATCGGAATTATTCTACATATAACTGTATCGTGGAAACAGGCGAATGGCTAGAAAATCTCTTACAGCTGCCATAACAGCTACTGAGCTCTTCAAGCTACTGCAATGAAAAAAACACTAATTAATGATTCAGCTGTCATAGAGAAAGCACATTGGAAATCATAGTATGAAACGTTTGACTGTATTTATAGGTGGCAAACTCAGATGTTTGCTGCATTTTAATTCTTACAAAATATTTTGTAAAACTGTTTCAAAGCAATTGGTGGCTTGTATTTTTTGGCCGCTTTGGATTAGCATTGAAGTAAGTTATATTATACCTATAAGTATTACCGTATACATTCATAAGGTTTTTCGGAGACAATTTTAATGTAAAATTTTGGGGGGTCAACGTATAAATGAGTAATTTTTATGGTCAAGTTGCTGCCGAGTCAAATAGGATGTGAATATGAAAAGAAAACAGTTTTATTATACATGCAATGTATACATCGCTGTCTGAAGCATTTACAAACGCTCAAAATAATGGAGCTTCATCGTATCCGTGTTAAAGGTATTTCACAGAATTAACGGTATCAAATATCAGTGAGAGGGCGGTATATATTTCTGGTAAATAAGCTTAGTACGGCACTTTCAGTCATAATATAGCGGGCCAATGTTGCGCTCTACTGCCAATGATTGGTTTTAAATTTAACAAGTAATATATTTGGAACACATTAAGCAAAATTTTCCAGCAGTAATTTCCGAATAGATCTTGCTCTATGTTTATTTTTTGTTTGTTCACTAGCCGCTGAGTAGCAAACATGTGGTTGAGAACAGGCAATGGTTAACTTATGTTTCCGCATGCACTCATTCACAAGAAAATATTGTAAGCGAGTCAACCGAAACTTCATTTAAAACATGCGGACGAACTCTAATTATATATCAAATAAAAAACTTTTGAAAGTGATGTTTTTATTTTGGATAGCAACGGTCGATTAAGATATGATTCTAAGATATTCTGGAATAACGGGGACGACTTATGCATGAGTAATGCCGATAACAATGCAATTTTTGTAAATAAAAAATAAAAACTACCCATTGACTTCTACATGCAATCGCCGTTTACATGAGTATAAACGACAACTCTTTACAAATTTGTCAGATTCTATGAATCATATACGCTACGTAAAACTAATGCAATTTTTGTCTTGAAAATACCTATTGACTTATTCATGCGATCGCTGTTTACATGAGTATAAGTGAAAATCTTTACAATTTTGTCAGATTCTATGAATCAAATACGTTACGTAAAACTAATCTTCCAGACATGGAACTGCAGTGATTCGTATGGCTGTCTGTCGGAATCGACAATGACTTGCATCTTAGCGATGCATGCTAGAGTCAAGCAGTATGGTAGAGAAGAGGTGACCTAGTTCTCAGTATCTACCACTTCCGGAACTGTCAGATTAACCTGAAGGGAAGCATTTCATAACACATCCAGTCTGACAGAGCCAGGTACCCATTTCACTTGCCCAATGTGTGAAGGACAGATGTGCATCTTTAAAGTGCCCACGATGTCAGTGTGGCACACGGGCCACACTGTCATTGTAGTGATTACTATAACATTAAACAACTTCAGTAAAATACTATCCACTCTTGATTTGATCGTTAGTCCTATTACTACCACATATCTGTAACCAGAAGTCTTTGCTTCTAAATAACTTTTAATGCACACATCGGCTCACTAACATTTGTTCAAATGGTCATCATGTTAAGGCAGAAGGTGTTTTTGCTCCAGACTATTAAAATGAAGTTGGTAAACATATATAGCAGTAAACACCTCCATAAAAATAATACTAATTTAAAACACATTCCTCAAATGCCCTAATCACAAGATGTGGCGGAAGAAATCCCATACTCGAAAGTTTTTGTATGATCTCTTGTACACCAGTTTTTTTTGTATGCCAATATTGTACCAAGAGCTGCGACCTTTCGAGAAATACTCTGGGTGAAGTGAGAGTAGCACCCACATATTTTTGCATCATTTCTGCCTCGTGTAGACTGATCTCGCAAACATCCTCGAGGGCACTGAGTTCTTCAATGCCCTAGACTACCCTGAGCATCTACAATTGTATAAAGTCGTTTACACTCAGACAGCTTGTTTCATAACATAACATGTTATTATTACCCTGTAAGCATTGTGCTGGTAGCAAACTACCAGCAGCAATTTTGGAAAGTTACAAAGTTTTAAAACATGGTATATTAATAATTAGCCACCATACATAGTGCTTCGGGCATTCGAATTTATAAAAGGCATTAATGTAAAATAAGTACATATATATGGTTAACAATTTTTCAACTCTTCGCTGAAGTCTTTGCTACCGGGTAAGTTATTCATCAAAGCCACTTGAGCGCCAATAAGTGTAAGCAGCTTTCTAAGGATTGCACTCTCTTACCCATCGGTGCTTGTTGCTATGAAAACCCACCAGTTATAATGTTATGCTAATCAATTGACTAACGAGACAATGTGGGCTAAAAATAATTAGCCAATGAGCTTTCATTTCTTTTGAGAGTATGTTACTAGAGACACCGTTCAACTCAAACACTCAGGCTGTTATCAGCGTAAGCTAATCTGAAGCAACCAGCTATTGTTCTTAATAAAATTCACTTTCAACATAATAAATAAAACCGTCAAATTATTTGCTTTTTCTAACATTTCATGTGTTTTTCATCGTGGCACTCGTTTACTTTTTATCTGACTGCATAGAACTGCGTTCCTTGTGATGAGTAGTTGGACTTGGTTATTGAACTAGTTGGATAGTCCGGTACACATAATGAAAAGTAAAACATTAACAAATCAGGCTCAAGGTCTTCAGAAAATTTAAAATATCTAATTGATCACTACGTAATGCAAAGATTTATACAATGCAGGGACGTAATATCTTAAATATGTTTAAGGAATCAATGAGCTCGGTAGATTTGAAGATACTGAATGATTTTTATTTACTACAACTCAATATCATCAGTTTCACCATGAAGCTCATGTTATAACATGGGCTCTTGTATATACACTAGTCAATGTAGAAGTTTAAAATTAAATTAAAATTGCTTATCTCCAAGACATTGTTATTCAAAGCATGCACACCTCCTTATACAGTGTTGTACTTTTTAAAGCCAACAAAGAGAATATTGCAGGCACCGCTGTATCGTCAACAGTGGCATGGATGGAAACAATCTGCTGATATGGAAATGGTGCGGCTTTAAAGGTTCCATCAATATAGTTGGTCTTGGAATTCCTGTCAATGACAAGGCTTTCTTTTGTGGCAAATAGAAATATTGCCGTTTCGTTGTTCTATAAGTAAAAAGTAACTAGATTGAAACTAACAGTTGTAAAAATACCATTTTACAATTTACAGCTTTGCACTCGAGATGAGTACCTTAAAGTGTAATAGAACGCACCCCTTGATTTACTCGCTACAATTACAACAATTATTTTTGTCTGAAGGTTAGTTGACTCACTTATCATTGTGAAATTATATTATTGTAAGCACACCTTGAGTTAGATAACACGCTTTCAAGAGTAACTGTGAGGACGTGAGAACTATTCTTCAACAATTATACTTACTTGATAAAACATAAATAGTTGGTTATCATGGGTACTTTGCCACTCTAGTAGTATCTGGACTTCTTCCAACAATCTTGGAATTTTAGGTAGATTGCTTGACCTGTTAAAAACAAACTTGAATAACTGCAATGAATGTTGAATCACAATACTGTGTAATGCATAATTCACTCAGAATAGGCTGAACACTACAGAGATTTCTAAGTAATGAGTGAAGATTTGAAAAATTGCTACTGTTTAATTCAAAGGTATAATACCCTGATTTCGGCTCTCATTACAAATACAGTCAAACATGGATAACTCGTCCACGGATAGCTCGAACACATGATTAATTCGAACATTTCCTTTGGTCCGTTCCCACGTAATGATAAATTGCTATAGATAACTCGAACTCAACACTGTTAATTCGAACTGTTTTTTTGCCCAACGGCTACCGAAACGGTTGTTATCGCTTTAGAAAATCACTTTATTCAAAGCCATAGAGGTAAACTTCATCTTTTCGTAATTCATAAGCGTCGTTATTACCACCATCGGCAAAATATTTTTGTCAACGACTTTTCTAAAAGTTTAGTGAAATTTGATTTATACTGCGATACGATGAATAGCACGGGCTAGCCGGGTCAAGCGCGCAAGGATTTTCGCCACGCACATACAAAACAAAAATCGCATGTTGTTTTGTATGTGCGTGGCGAAAATCCTTGAGTGCGTGACCCGGCTAGCCCGTGATGAATAGTTTTCCGACGTTGATTCCGTGTTGAATCAACGTCGAAATGTTGAATGTTTAAAACGTCTTAAAAAATGTTGTAATTAAACGTATACGTTGTCTGAGCTACAAAAAACTATTCATCGTTTGACCTAAACACAGAATACGTGTGTACATTCAATAAGTATTTATTAAAAAAACGTGAGTGATATAGAATGTACGTAAAACCTCGTAAAACTTCTAATTGAACTGCCTTGGAGTGTTGCTCTTAACGAATCCCAGGTAAAGTAAGATAATCTTTGCATAAACTTCAAGAAAAAACGGCAAAATTGATCATGGGTAAAACCCCAAAAGAAAAAATGTCTTTTCTTTTGAGCATTTCAACAACGATCAAGTTTTGCCAATGTCAATCTGAAAAACGTCCTGGCAATAACATCACCTCAAACAACAAACCAATCTCAAGTGATAGAAAAATCTCTATACTTTTTCATAAAAACGTTTTAAACTTTACATTAGAAGCATTTAATTTGAAACAAGCCATTTGTGCTTTTGATTTATATTATAGTTTGTATATGTACATGTATCTACTAATAAATAAGTAAATATATGGACTTGTGACAGTGCTCTGATAACTTGAACGCTCTGATAATTCGAACACTTTTGCTCGGTCCCTTGAAGTTCGAGTTATCCATGTTTGACTGTATTTTTAAACCTATTAGATGTATGTATTTCAAGCAATGCGAGTGAGGTGTGTTTTTAATGTTGCTCCTAAATTATGGTAGCTTTGTTAAAAGCACATCGCCATCTGAGGAAATAATAATACATATTTTGTTCCATCAATTACATTAAGCTCTAGTAACTAAAATAAGTTCTGCAGAACTCAGCAGTTCTTTAAATTAGAACAGAGCAGCCCACAATTTTTCTACACTGTGAAAACTGCTAAACACCCATACAGTTCAATCTCAACTAGCTAAAGTGTAACATGTTATTAGCAGCCTCACCTCACCTCGCCTCACCTCGCCTCGCCTCGCCTCGCCTCGCCTCGCCCTCTTTAGCACACTCGAAGCTGCGCCATACTCAGGGAATTCAATATGTTGTACAGCTTCTTTTATGTATGTCCTTTTATTGTATCGATTGGGTTCAGAGAAACCAATTTTTCTAGATTTTGTCGGTGCTTATTATACCAGATTTGGCCATCTTTGGGAAGATGATTATGCTCTTCTGCGGTATACACCTTCACAAAATCACCTTCAAAGGAGACTGAGTATGGCTGAGTTGTTATCCATGAACTGCAATGAGGTCAGCATCTCCAACGGGTTAACGTTAAGAGGTTGCGGTTACTCTGGTATCGATACCCGTCGTATATTAATACAAAACTTCCTGTTTCCATGAATGACTTGTCCCTAAAAATCATATCATATTGCTATACTGAACGATATTTAATTAGGCCTACAGTATTCCCCTCACATTTCGCGGTTATGGAGGACTGGCATCCTCACAATAACTGAAAATCCTCAAAAAAAACTAATTTGTCAAAATATATGTATGAACCAAAATTTTAACACAAGACTAATTGAAATTATCTTTGAAGTTGAAGTAAAGTAAATTTTTGAATTAGATTACAGTTGTCTTGTTTAACTTTCAGTTTATATTTCAACTTGTTTTTTAATTTTCTTCAATTTTTTAACGCATATTTCAACTGCAAAATACTGAAATCACAAAGTACTGAAATCACTGAAAGGGTGAGCCGTGAAGTAGCGAGGGACTACTGTAATAATAAATCGATCTAAAGAAAAGTTTTTCTACTTTTGAGGTTACTTCAAGCAATGAGCTCAAAAAACTTATAATATAACTCTGAGCAATATTTAAAGGTTGACTTGCAACAAAATTCACATTACAGTTATTTGGTATCAAAAGATTCACCATGTCTTACTCTGTTGTGTTGCAAGTGCCAAATATGTGGAAATGTGATTGCACGCTCTTAAAAGCTCAAAAACGAAAAGCCGCTGTAGATTGGAATCTCTTTATTTCGATGACGTAACCGCGAAATTTGGTTATCGTCTTGTCACGTATGTTCTCACGTGAATTGAAAGGCCGATACAAAGCTCAATATAAAACTTATCGGAGTACTAGTTTATGACAAACACTTCGGGTTTCACCGAAGACCCCGTATCAAATATCGATGCTCGCTACTTTACAGTTTTGTTTCGGCATTATTCAATCATCAAGTCGTAGTCTAATCATGTGACCCAAAACTTCGAAAATAATTTTTGCAGCACTTTTCGATTATCACAGGTGACCAACAGGCTCGTCATGATTATCAGACAATGATATGTACTCCTTCGAGCTAAGGTTAAAAAGTTTAACGATTTTTTACGGTGAGTTATAAGACATCACTGCTAAAAGTGACAGCATTACAATGATGATAAAACAGACGTGTAAGAACAATAGACATAGTTTTATTGAATGCGTGAAGTATATTTGTGAAAATATTTCGACGAATAAGGTTGCAAGAAAGTGTAAACAGAAACCATCTCTCACAGCTACATCACAGTTGAGCCGTTTTGGAAAGGGAATCCAAACTACGGCTGTCTCGTGTGGCTGCGATTTTCTGTTCGTTTTTGAGCTTTTAAGAGCTTGTAATCACCTTTCCACATATTTTGCACCTACAACACAACAGAGTAAGACATGGTGAATCTTTTCATATCAAATAACAGTAATGTGAATTTTGTTGCAGGTCAACCTTTAATGAATTTTTGTTTTGGTCAAGGTTGTGTGAGTTGAATTAAAATTTAAAGTTGAAGATATTGAAATCTACAATGACGGAAGTTGCAGCAATAGCTTTAACCCTAGGTGGTTGGTAAACATGCCTCCGCATCGACAGTAGCAAACTCTTCTCAGAGGGCAGTGTCTTAACATGAGAACAAACAAATAGCATTCTGAGTTGAGTTCTTATTGACACTGTCACTCTAAAGTATTTGCTTCGCGTAGTGTTATCAGCTAAAGTTTCAAATATAAAAATTTACCTTTACCTGAGTCGCTGGTTTTGGTGTGCTGGCTCTTTGAAGAAGAGGATAACATTCCACTACATCTATGCCTACATCTTGTATGAGCTGCACAGACACTTCTGATACTTGACATGACTCCTCCAGTAAAACAACATCTGTTGACTAAAAGTATTCAGTCACTTATAACTCACCGCTAGGAGACTTATAACTCACCGCTAGCAGACTTATAACTCACCGCTAGCAGACTTATAACTCACCGCTAGCAGACTTATAACTCACAGCTAGCAGAATAAGTAGAGTAGAATGTAAAACATAAGACTTCCTGAGTAACCTACATTTATAATATTTTTGAGCGAGGAACATAGACCCTCATGATTATATTTATAACACAATAGAGGCCCCCGAGATACTCGCAAGTGGTTGCAAGATAAACTGCACTTTGGTTTATCGAAACATTTTCCAAAGCTGCTTAAAATGTGCTGTTGCTGGCTTGGTAGCAAGTAAACACAAATACATTGCTAAATTAAAAATCTTATCACTACTTAGAATATCTCAGCAAGCTATGGTTGGGGATGCAATAAAATTAGATTCGATGCAAGTTCCCAAACCAAAGGTGGATTGATTGACTTACATATCATTAGGAGTCACCACAGGTTTCTGTGTTCTAAAAGTAATGCTATACTCCAAAGATCTACTCTTGAGGTCATTTCTAAAGATATTGTCTTGCATAACATCAGACAAAGATTTTTTTAGTCTACGGTATACGATCTGAATTGCCAGTTTCAGCATGGCTCAGCACAGTGAATAAAAACGAGTTAATCTTCGCGAGCACAAGCAAAAAAAGTCCAACTCTATGAGAGACAAAAAGATTTATATGACCTAGAAAGAATAGCGTGCAACATCAAGAGACAACCTCGGCCATATGATTATTCATATATAATTGAGTAAAGAACATCGACCCTCATGATTATATTCATAATATAATAGAGTGAGAAACCTAAGCCCTCATGATTATATTTATAATATATTTGAGTGAGGACATAGGTCTTTATGATTATATTCACAATATAATTGAGTGAGGACATAGGCCTTTATGATTATATTCACAATATAATTGAGTGAGTACATAAGCCTTTATATGATTATATTCACAATATAATTGAGTGAGGACATAGGCCTTTATGATTATATTCACAATATAATTGAGTGAGGACATAGGTCTTTATGATTATATTCACAATATAATTGAGTGAGGACATAGGCCTTTATGATTATATTCACAATATAATTGAGTGAGGACATAGGCCTTTATGATTATATTCACAATATAATTGAGTGAGGACATAGGCCTTTATGATTATATTCACAATATAATTGAGTGAGGACATAGGCCTTTATGATTATATTCACAATATAATTGAGTGAGGACATAGGCCCTCGCAATAATATTCATATTATAATAAACAGCTCTGTAATAAATGGCCCTGGTCATGATTATATCTGCAATATGATTTAATGAAGCGCATAGGTTTTTTGGCATATAATATTATCATATATAGTGAAAACAATAAGCCTAGACGAATATATTTATATTATCACAGAGAACGTAACAGAGGCTTACATGATTATATTGCTATTATGATAGAATGAAAAACACCGATTTCATAGTTTTTTATGATTAGAAATGTAGGCTTGCACGAATACCTTATATTTTGTGTATACGTAATTCATGAATTACAGAGAAGAATTAAGGAATCTATGAAATTATCTATCTTGCTTTGAGATAAGAAATTTAATTCTGAACTAGATTAAGTTTTGTTTCATCGCATGTGCCAATTAATACTTAGGGTGTCATCACTACTGATTTTTAGCGAATGTTTATTTGTCAGATCCTTTCATTTAGGTTGAGTAAAGCCATTTGCATTTCTCTACTGACATGCCTTTGTAACTGTGAACTAGAGAGCTTTTAGTTCAGCGGGTCCTTAACAAGCCGTTACTATCAGGAGACATAATACACACGTATGTACTCACTGAGCTAAAAGCTGTAAGAGAGCGGGTTAAAGATCTGGCTTTTTCGATCTTGCTTTTTTTCATGCCATCCTGAGGTCAAGGGCAGATATACAGCGAGTCGTTTGTATCACATCTCTCTTTCTTATTGAGAATGCCCACACCTGGATTCTGGGAGATTCCGTTAGGTCTAGTTTTTTGCAGCTTGTATAGTCTGTAAGTGACTATTCGCTGAATTTTTGCACACCTAGATGCATATTGGAACACATGGGTTTTCCTTAAAGTCTGGTAGCTTTTTCAGTAGAATCCGGTAGTTCTCCTTCACTCCTCATGAGCACAATGATACACCGGGTATTCATGAGAACACAAAGTTTCGCGGCGGAGGCTGAAAACTCTCCTTCAAAAAGAGTTAAGTCTTTCCGAATATTGCTGAAAGTCGGAAATTTCTCCTGATATTTATTCGAGGGTTTTCAAAAATTAAACTGTGGTCTCGCCAGGCTCGAGCAGCAAGTTGTTGTCCACAGTGTCCATTTATTCTAGCTGGTTAGCCCATGAACCGGGGTCTCTATGGCCCTGGTTGCCAGCGGTAAGATGCTCAGCGCGGTCTCCTTCTGAAGTAAGGTCTCTGGCTGTAGTCGCCTGTTCAGTTTGGTTTCCTATGAGCAGGTCTCCAGCTGTAGTCCCCTGTTCAGCGTGGTCTCCTCTGAGTAGGTCTCCGGCTGCAGTCGCCTGTTCAGCGTGGTCTCCTGTGACCAGGTTTTCGGGTGTGGCTGATGGAGCAACATCTCCTTCTGACAGAAAGTCTCCAACCTCATGTGATCTTCCCCTTTATGGGAGTTTCCACATGTGTCTCTGCTGCTGTCTTTGGACGGAGATGGTGGTGGCAAGACAGTTGCAGCAGGTCTCCTCTGAAGTCTGGGAGTCTTGGAAGCTGCCCGGGATCCTGAAGAGTCAGCGGGAGTAAGAATCTCCATAAGGAGTTGGGCGATCTCATACTCCCGCTTCCTAGCACAGAACTTCTTCACCCCTATCTGAAGCTCTGCCTGTTCAGCCTAACACCATTTCTTTAGTGCGGCACACTGACCGTTGATCCCCCCAATCATTGATCAGATATCTTTCAAGGAGAAGACACCAGTAGGACTCCCTGCCTGCCGTGATTCCGCTACGGGTTGGCCAGTAGTACAGGAGGTCACTTCAAGTCGATTACTCTGGTTCACCTTTGCTTCCCGTTGACCTGAAACCTGTACCTTTGAGGAGGATCTCATGCAGGTGCTGAAGGTCTAACGGGCGCTTTCGCCTTTGCTCTTCTCCTTCTTGTTGAGGCCAAGCAAAACCTCACCTGTATGGCTGTTTCCATACCTGCCAACTCTCCCGCATTGGGCGTGAGACTCACGCAATCACCCCAAAGAAAAACTGAAAATGCGTGAGAAATGCGTGAGATTTTTGCCCCAATTTCCATAATTTTATATATACTATCATAGATACATCAATTGCCCCAAAACCAAATCTCACGCATTGCCCCACTCTTGGGTTGGCAGGTCTGGCTGTTTCCCCACACATGTTGCAGACCGTGCGGGACACCGCTTCCTAATTACCCCACTCGTTGTATTATGTGTACTAAAGGATTTTTTTTAATTCAGTGGGTCCTTTATAAGTCGTTACTATCAGGCGACAAGATACACACGTATGTACTCACCGAGCTAGAAGCTGTAAGAGAGCGGAGTTAATGATCTGGCTTTCTCCATCTCGCTTTTTCGCACCCTCATGAGGTCGAGGGTAAGGTTACAGCGAGTCGATTATATCGCAGTAACGACGCAATACGTCTAGCGTTAATAATAAAACGCATTTGTTTAAGAAGTTGTCCGTCCTTTTATAGAATTTCACACAACGTTGCGGAAAAGTGCGGAACATGGGGTCTTGCGTAGCCTGTATTGACAAACTGTTGTTTTTGCGGAGCGTTGTTTTTGCCCCCGTCAAGCGAGCAACACAACAGTTTTGTTGGGTTGCTCACCCGCGCGATGGGGGACAACTCCGCTAAAACAACAGTTTGTCAAGACAGGCTAGGTCTTGCGGAACAAAAGACATGAGGAACATCGACTTATCATCGCAGTATATCAGTGTATCATCACAGGGTATCTGAATGGAACAAGAATCGTATATCATAACAATCGCCAACTCAGGGATATATGGGCTCATTAGCCTATACGTATGTATATGGCTAAAGAGCTGAGTAACTAGACTGTCCAGACATTGTTGGTGATTTTAAAATCGTAGGCTTGAAAGTATCTAAAGAAAATAATTTGCGGATTTCGCTATACGACAAAGGCTATTGGTCGGAAGATGTAAACGCGTGGTTTCTTTTAAGACGAATGCTAGTTTTGTTTTCGTTGCGGTGAAGGCCAAAAAGACGGCGCAACCAATATTTTTGAGTTCCTAAAACGACATTCTTGACATTAATTGAAGATCAGTATATACTACGGTATATATGCTGTCTTACGAGAATAAAGAAAACTGTAATATACTTTGTTATTGCTAGTGCTACTAAATTATTAGAGTTATTATGAAAGTTAAGAGCTATGCAATCAAACAGATACCTTTACATTTTGTCTTGAATTTTTATGACCACTGACTTACTAAAATAATCGCTATGTTATCATATTGCTCGATTAATTTGTACTATAACTATTTATTCACGTATAATGGAAAAAATTAGTAACCAGCGCGTAGTTCAAGTGCAATACAACAGTAATCTCTTCTTACAGTGAGTAATAACGATACTCTATAGTATTAATTTTCATAACGATATTTATGTGTTCTTTACTGTAGTCTTTGTTTTTTCATTAGTGTATATGTAGATTTAGAAATAGAACTTTGTATATATAATTCATCCATATGATAAGTCCATTGAATTAACATGCATATCAAGGATAATATAACAAAGGAGTTAAAGATCAGAACCTGGCTCCTTAGCTATAAAGCACTTTTTTGAAAATAGCCTTGCTCTTAATATCCGATTTCTCATTTGTTAGTTTTTTGCACAGAGTTTAATAATTTTTGGTTTATTCATCAGGTAGTCTCAAGTCACATAACACAGGTGCACTTATGAATAATATTGATCAATAACCACTCTTTTAGTTAATCTTCACAATGATATACAGCCCCCTCCTTCCCCTATATATATATGAGGGGCTGTATATTATTGATCTTCATAACATATTATAGCTAATTTCTGGGTGTCTCATTCAAAGCAATTTTGTAGCAAGCGAGTCTTAGGTCTTATATTTAAATTTGTTAGTTCTTATCTTTGTATTGATGTAGTCTAATATACTTGTTCAACTATATCATTGTATTAACACTTTGGTCAACATATTTATTGGCCTTAACTTGTATAACGTAACAAAATTATTTAGTTGCAGCTCTTAACTAAACATATTAAAACTGAGGCTTTCTGCTTGTTTTTCTACCATGAGCCATCTTAGGTTTTATCATAGAAAATAAGTTTTGGTTGATACTAGGTCTAGAAGTTCGAAGAGTGCAGCAGTTGCTATCCTATTTAAAATTCATGGAAATATATAACCTAGATAGAATAAGTTTTTTGCTTTACCATCCTCACTTCACCTCCATGGAAATATAATGACGCATTATATATTTGGAAGCATTGGGATATTGCTGTCTTCAGAAGATTGCCCTACTATCTATTTTGCCTAGCTGCCATCATTACATTGCATAGCCTTTCAACGCATATGTATTCAAACAGATTTGCGTAAAATCATTGGACTATAGTGTAGCACATCAGGTCTTTATTACTTGCGATTAGATAAAATTATAAATTTCTGTCCAAATGTGAAACTGAAAAACTGATGGGGAACTGGAGAGGCAGCGTGTATATACCGGTACTTGCTCGTACAGGCAAGAATAGTTTGCCAACATTGAATCATCCTCTTATGTAAAATAAATTCTAGATGCTACGCATCTTTTGGATCTGCTGAATCACTGTATGCTCTTAAAAACTATTTATATTATGCTGAATTGTAGCATCTAGTAAGAATTGTTTCAAAAGGCTTTACATCCCACCTTTTGTGTACCTAGAAATATTAGTTCCTTGATCCTTAAATTAGTTTTTTTAATGTTTTCTTAGTGTAAGGATAGCCTATAAAATTGGGGCCTCTAGCATTTAGTTTTTTTAGTATCACTGCACAAGCCCTTGCTGTACAGACAAAATCTCTTACAGTGCCTCAATGATCTTTAAAAAACTTGCTGTTCAACATATTATTTACAACCTTCTAAATTTGTGCCAGACAGTGCTTCAGTGCATTGGCCCCAAATTTTCGCTGTAGTGAATGTGTAGTCAATAAAAAACGGTACAAATTTGACGACCCTAATTATACCTTAATTATTTACATGCCAGCTTTAAAAAATGAGGTTGGTCCAAGCTTGCATAACCACTTGAAACAATTAAATTTGGTTAATAACGGATGCATCATTGCCATTCATTCTGGGCTTTTTGTGCATGGAGAAAAAGATGCCTTTACTCTTGTAGGATATGTTGCTAGTGTCGAGTCCTCAACAGTCTGCAAACATACGGTACACGCTCTACTAGTATACTAGTAACTACATGGATTCACTATGAATTTGCTCCTGTTTGTTTTTAAGATTTATGAAGGTTCACTCTGTAGTTGGTTTACCTCAAGCTTCTGGTCAGTGCTTGGGACATTTTGAAAACCCATCAACTGTACAGTCTCACTTTACTATGATCCAATATGGACTAACTGAATGAAAAAAGTGAATCATTTCTTACTTGAGCTGATCTTTGAATTTTCACAAGTAGAGCTAAGACTTCAAAGTCTGATTATGCAAGATAACATTAACTACTGCGAGTTACAATCTTTTGATCCATGTTTAGTGTTTGTTCACCTACATTAACTACTGCGAGTTACAATCTTTTGATCCATGTTTAGTGTTTGTTCACCTACATTAACTACTGCGAGTTACAATCTTTTGATCCATGTTTAGTGTTTGTTCACCTACATTAACTACTGCGAGTTACAATCTTTTGATCCATGCTTAGTGTTTGTTCACTTACATTTAATCACAGTCTTAGAGACACAGCAATTAACAACATTTGAGAGATTCTAGTATTGCTCTCGATGAATGCTTCTATTAAGGCAATTTGTATGACTGGTTGTATTTATCAGCATTTATTTATGATATTCATTCGTAAGCATAGTAAACATCATAGTAAACATTCAACTGTTTAGAATGCAGGCTTGACAAAAGTATAACTAATATTTTGAGATCTTTTATTTTCATCACTTGCACTTCATCACTTGTATGCGCCCGGGTATGCGCCCGGGTATGCCCACATCACACTTTAGTCCGATACAAAATTGTGTTATATCTGACGCATAAGATTTTTGTTGATGCGTAAGTAGCTAACAGATTTGAGAGCAGAGGACAATTAGTTTCTTTTTCAGTTTTTTATTCTTATTGATTACTTGAAGTGGTTAGTATATTTCATTATAATGCATTGAAATTCAACTTGTATACAACTTACTCATGGCTTGTTTCATGTTTGTTTTTTAGACAAGCTGTAATGATAATATGGAAGGAATTGAACACGGTGATACCAGAGCAACTAGAAAGGTGAAGGAGATGAAAAAGATTATTCTAAAGGAAGAGGTCAGCGCTCGTTATCGACAGGTGAGGCTTCTATTTGTAGTTTTACTGGTGGCTTTTATGAATTCAATTATTACATTTAGTACGGTAAAAGGTTAACAAATGACTTGTCCATAGCATTACTAGCAAGTAGAGGGGGATCATTTACTAGCCAGTCGTGCTATTAGTAGAAGCGTATGATCAGATTCATTCTTATTACTTTATTCGTTGTAACGGATAAACAGTATCCTTTTTGGCTGTTTGTTTTTGCTGAGTTGGTCCTAGGTGTAGTGGTATAATTGTTACAACTGGCTATTAGAATCCTTCATTTTAAAGTTTAAAAGAAATATGTGGTTGACTGCTTGAAAATGCATTCATAAGTTGTTCTATTCCCAAATGGTCAACTTTAACATAACAGTACATCATTTGAAAACTCCAAGAAAATTGCTTTGAAAATATACAGCTTTGCAATTGAAATATTTAACCATTTACATCAAGAAATAACTTAATAACTTTAGAAAAAATAACAACAAATCAGAGTGTGATGATCGGCAGAAGTCCCAAGTAACCAGCCAATTTTTTATTTATAAAAATCAGTTTTAAAGTAATAAAAGTATGTAGAACACACACAAGGCAGAGGAGTGTGACCAGCTCATGACCAAATCTATCACCATTTGATTTACCATGACTTTAGGTATCCGCAATTCTGAAGATTCCGTCTGACCAGAGAACTGCGTTTCAAGCTGAGATCATCAAATATTCTCCTGATGTTGTGCTCAGATGCAACCAGAATATTGCCAAAAGGGAAAAGTCCAAGGCTCGTTTGGAGGAGGTAAATTAGAGAATTGATGCTTAGCAAGCCATAGTTTATTTTTCTCTCTGACAACACGTGCCAACGTATGTTCTATTTGTAATAGCTTCCTGACAGTCCCTCGGTGCTCGAGGAGAAGTGTTTACAGTTAGCAAAAGCAGTGGAACGGGCAGATCATCTTGTAGTATACACAGGAGCGGGAATATCCACATCTGCGGATATTCCCGACTATCGAGGTCCAAGTGGAGTCTGGACTCTCAAAGATAAAGGCATAACAACTGTGTAAGTTGTGCTAATCTTTTCACACATACTCCAAGGTCATGTAGCTGAGGCTATGTCTCTACTCCTAGGTCATGTAGCTGAGGCTATGTCTCCACTCCTAGGTCATGTAGCTGAGGCTATGTCTCCACTCCTAGGTCATGTACCTGAGGCTATGTCTCCACTCCTAGGTCATGTAGCTGAGGCTATGTCTCCACTCCTAGGTCATGTAGCTGAGGCTATGTCTCCACTCCTAGGTCATGTAGCTGAGGCTATGTCTCCACTCTTAGGTCATGTAGCCAAGGCTATGTCTCCACTCCTAGGTCATGTAGCTGAGGTTATGTCTCCACTTTTAAGTCATGTAGCTGAGGTTATGTCCACACTCCTAGGTCATGTGGCTGAGGTTATGTCCCCACTCCTAGGTCATGTAGCTGAGGTTATGTCCCCACTCCTAGGTCATGTAGCTGAGGTTATGTCCCCACTCCTAGGTCATGTAGCTGAGGTTATGTCCCCACCTCTAGGTCATGTAGCTGAAGTTATGTCCCCATGTAACACAATCTTATCTACGAACATTATGCCATCTCAACTCGATATGACCAAATGTTCAGTTCAGCAGTGAATGGCATTTTAATTTTTGTGTTAGTATTTGCAAACAGAATATGATATCATATTGTCCAGCGTAGTGTTATAAAAACAGCTGCACAACCTATCTACCTAGTTGTCTACCTAGCTGTCTGGTTGCAGGGCAAAAGATCTGTGCGAGGCTGAACCAACATTCACCCATATGATTCTCAGTCAATTGGTGAGGCTTGGCAAGGTCAGCTCATTATATCTCACCTTCACCAGATCTATATATATATATATCTATATATAACTGGCGTATTCTCTAGTACTCTAGTACAGCTCCGAGTTTAAGTTGAAGCTTTCAGCAAAATTGTTAAGAAGACATCGCTGTCAGATCATTTTAGATAGTTTAGTTTCAATAACTACCCATTCCTTATTTTCTAAACAAGAGGCATAATTGTGACATTTTATTTATGTTCTGCGTTGCAGGTGAAGCATATTGTGTCTCAGAACTGTGATGGCCTACATGTTCGCAGCGGTGTGAATCGTAAAAACCTATCAGAAATTCATGGAAACATGTTTTTGGAGGTGAGTTTTTTCTGAATGTATAATGGATATTAAACTAGACCGAATTCAACTCAACTGTATCATTGTGTGGTGTTGGCACAGATAGCTTATCAAAGCCTTGTCAGATCAGCCCGTCAAATCACTACACAGGTTACACAAGCCACACACTTTCATTATTACTATGGTAGATACCATTGTGCTACAGTCGTACTCATTATGTCAAGAATGTTTCTGGTCCTCAGGCTAGCTCAGTTTTACTCATTATAAATGTGTGAACAATAGTTTGCAACTATATAGTTGTCCTGCTTGATGCAGTTGTGTCCGAAGTGCAAAGATAAACGAGAGTACATGCGACTGTTTGACACAACCGAGAGGACAGGAATTAGGAGGCATGACACTGGACGTAGGTGCCATAATTGTCAAACCACACTCAAAGACACAATAGTTCACTTTGGAGAAAAAGTAAGCGATGTTGGATAACGGTGTTGGGTTTAATTGGTTCTTCTCATTCTCCTTCTATGGTTTGCTACTAAACACTTCACAGTATCTGCTACTATGAGGTAGCTGTTCTACACTGTCACATCCCTGTCTCGCTTGCAGGGCGCTATGGGGCTGCCGTACAATTGGCACTCAGCAAGGAGTGCGGCGGAAGCAGCAGACATGATATTATGCTTAGGTACCAGCCTTAAAGTCCTACGGAAATATCTTTGCCTCTGGTGTATGGACCGTCCAAAGGGCAAGCGCCCATCATTGTATATAGTCAACTTACAGTGGACACCCAAAGATGAAACAGCGAAACTAAAGATTAATGGTGAGCGGACAAGACAGCTGTAGTCTTCGACCATGCACCATCCTCTTGCCTCCTGTTCCATTAGTTATGTGTGTTTGCACATGATATTGTAGATCTCTGTGATACATGTACCATCTTTTTACCTTCTGTTTCACTATTCATCTGTGTTTGTACATGATATTGTAGGTCATTGTGATGAAGTAATGAAGAAGCTAGCCACCAGTCTTAATATTTCTGTCCCACCTTACCAAAGGTCAGTATACAGTTGACTTATTACAAGCATCATAACTAATATTCAATGTGTTCAGTCGCTAAAATTGCCACCATGGTTTGCAGGTATTATGATGCTCTTTTTCTCCTTCACACACCTCTACTGCATGAAGAGTTTTCCTCTCATAGCAAGGTAGCTCTGGAACGCGGAGAATGGACAACAGATCACAATTATTCACTTCCTCCAGTAGAACATATAAAATCAGAAAATGCAACTTCCAATAAAGCTTCCAGTGGTTCTCAAGCACCAATGACCAGTGTAAGTAGTCTAGCAGGCATAGTTAAAACGTGTGGCTAATCCAGAACTCTGGTTGACCACAACCATTGGTTTTCGTTTTTGAAAGAATATAAAGATATATTATGAAAGTTGTGCTTTTCACTTCATGTCTAGGTTGCCTAATTTGTTTTAGACAAGGTAGGATATTTGTCTTATACACTTCAATTGCATCACACAGTTCTTATCATGAAACCTTTGAGCTTCTAGCCTCAGATCTATCATTAATATGTGACCATCCAAGTTGTACACATGCCTCTATGGACAGATTTACTGCATACAATTGTACCAGAGTTGTTTGAATTAGAATGGCTGTGTTATCCACATCTCACACACATACATATATTAAAGGCAAACGAATTGTGTTTACAGACATTTGTACATACCGGTACATCAGTATAGACATTGTTTACAAACTATTCATCTTTCTATATTTTGTAGAAGTTGTCCTCACCTGGCTGGTATGGAATAGGAATTAAAAGTGCTAAAGCAAAGAAGAAGCATAGATTAAGTTCATAGGTTTTATTAGAATCAGAGGATCTCACATATATTGAATGGTTGAAGCTTGTGGTCAAATTGAGCATAGAGATTACAAAATGATATTGGAAATTTGAAGACAAAATTTCCTATCTTCTTCCCTCTTCTCTCATTTGCTTTTTCGCCACCGTTTCTCTAAATTTTCGTTGGATGAAACTGGCATCATGCATGCAGCTAGTTCATAAGATGTTTTATTTAATTTTTTCGTCTATTTATTTTTTATCTGATTGGCTCTATGCGAACATGCGAAATATAAGACAGGCAAAAAATACAAAATATCTTCAACAAAGCTTAATCCCTATGATAAATTAAATTTTGTGGAAACGTGACACCGCTCCTGTGGAATGAAAACCCTTCAAACCATCATCAGATCGCAATTCCTTCGGCAAGCCGGAATGAATTAATGCTGCACTAATCGGTGATCCATCGTCTGACCTGTTACTCTCGGATCTCTCCTTCATCTGATGTAGTCCTGCACAAAATACAGTACAATACAGGATTTTAATGAAAATATAACATCACTACAATAAGACCTTACACGTAATACTGTAGTAGTTAACCGTAAAAAATTTGATAGTATTGCTATTAGCTTTATCTGAACATTTCCTAAGCACTGTAGGTATGCTGCAGGAAACTAACAAAATCCATATACATTATAAGATTAACCCATTTAGAGAAAGGTGGAAAATATTCAGAAATTTAAGGAACAGAGGACACTCGTGTCACCGTTTGGCCAAGGCTTGAAAATAAGTAGTTGTCATACCGCCTACATACCAAATGAAGAGAGGAATTTGATAAGGCAAATTAGTCAGTTTTAGATCAATGCATGTACATCCAGAAGTTCAATATGATTGTTAAACAGTTTGAACTCTATACAATTATTAAAATTTCTAGCAAACCAAGAAACGGCCTTGTAGCACAAATGATGGATTTATGACAGTCAAAGAAAGTCAAATACATGTACATGAAGTTTTCACTGCCAAGTGTTCTTATTGCACCAATAGCTTAAGTTGTGAAATCGCTCTTATTTGCTTGCAATAATGTAGCTCCACATATTTATCTTAAACGCTAAACCTAGATGCTGAACACTAAAACGAGACATTAAATAGAGTGCCCTGCATTCACCATAAAATAGCAGCCATATTTAATAACCTACTGCTATTAATACATTGATGGTAACTAATTAATTCCTACATGAATTTGTTAAATCTTTGGTTGCAATTTAGAATATAAATGCTATATAATAGCTAGGATGATCATTTTGTATTTTTCAGGATTATGTTTCCTTACTTCGATGTGAGAACAACTCTTGTTTTACAAGTGCAGGTTATGCCATTTGAATAATCTTAAAATGTTTTCTGTGTGTATTAATATATATGATCAATTGCTGTTAGCGCTGGAATGAAGACTAATTCCAAAAGACTATTAATACAACAATCAAAGGACATGATGTAGCAGGGATAATAGAGTTCCATTGCACAATCAGAGTCAGTTTTATAATGCAGCTTAATTGGACTCTGGATATCTGAAGGGAAGGTTAACAGTATAATCTTTCCTGTAGTTTACCGCTACAAGCACGCACAACTTTTACCGAAGGAGTGTGAATAGTGCTGATGTTTATCGTTTTAACCTTGAATTTTAACATTAAACAACAATTGCTGTTAAAGAAATGAACAATGATGCGACTATCAGCATTAAACTAGAGTTCTCAAGTTTCCGACTGTCAAACATTTTAAACGTCAGGGTATGCAACATCAGCTCACCTCCATAAAAATCGTTGCCAGATTCTTCACTCTGGTGTCTGATGACTTGACTAGCTCAGCCATTCTTAGTTTGACACTATCTGACATTATATCTATACAAAAAAGATTTAAAATTATCTGTAGGCGAAGAAATATCAAAGATATACTAGGTTATACTTTGAATGACTGGTTTTAGTGTACCAGACATCAGTTAAAATAGCTACTATACCTTTTCTGCTATCATTGTTGACCAGATACATGAGTGATGTGACAGCTTGTATTAGCATTTCACTATCATCACTGTAATGAAATGAACGAAGTTACTGTTACAGTAATCGTGTTTTTAATCAATTTGTTGGGCCGAATTTCTTGATGTACTCCTTATTAAATAATGGCCATTAATACTGCGGTACTGCCACACCTCGAGATACGAGCTTGATGCGTTCTGGGATTGAGCTCATATGTCAATTTACTCGAATCTCAAAAAGAGATTTCCTATATAAAATAAGCAAATACCAATTACCGAAAAACCTCTAATTGAACACCAACTCTAATTGAACGCCACCTCTAATTGGATGCCACCTCTATTTGATCGCCACTGCGAGAGAAGGGTTGAAAAATAGAGCGACACTCTCTGATCGAACACCATCTTCATTTGACCGCCACTTTGACAATCTTTGATCTTTACAGACCCATAATATCAATTGATCAGTAGAAGCGTGTCCACAAAATCATTTTAATGATGAATTGTTTACATCAATAACAATCAATTCTCTCGTTGTCCAACTCCAAAGCTTTTCGCTTTTTTTGGTTGAAACTTTGAAGGCAACACCATAGAAATACCGGTAATTAATAATTGCATCAGGCTAATAGTAGGTTCCTTGATACTTTGAAGTACACGTATATAAAAACTGGTTTACGATGGTAGATAAACGACTAGTTTTAGGGTGAAGGTTGCATTTAGCGAGCAAAACTTTTACAATTTGCATTTGTGCTAAATGCAACGCATAAAAATTTTGCTCTGGCAAAAAATGGTTTGAACGCTAATATCGACTAGTTCAGCAGAGCATAAGAACAGTTGAGGTCAGAAGACATTGTGGAAGGTATTGGACAACTAAAAGATGTTCGTTCCATCAAAAGCAACAATCAGAATGCAGCTACCCGAGCAAAGATGGAAATTATTTTGTTTTAAAAATGTTAATTTTTGACAACCGACAACCGGAAGATGTTCGTTTCATCAAAAACAATGATCAGAACGCAGCTATCCGAGCAAAGAATGCAAATATTTTTGTTTTAAAAGCGTCCATTTTTGTTTCCGTATGTAATTTAAATATGGTTCGTTTATGTCACTTGTTCACGAATATATATTTGTAGCATTTGATCGATTATCATTATATAACTTATAAATTTGCAGATTTATAGCATATTATTTAATACCATCCTTGCAGTTATCTTAACACGGCATATAATGGATTGACACCCATAACTCCTCTTCTATTGCAAATAAAAAGCCAGTTTTGGCTGCAACTGTAGCAAACATATTAATGAGTGCAATGAGCTTTCATGCAACATTGATAAATATAGATATAAAATAAAAATGCTTTTAAATTTAGAATGAAATAAAAAACTGACAGCTCTAACAAATTGCAAAGCAGGGCACAGGCTATAATATCATCACAGGTCAATTGCAAGCAATAGATGTGAACTGGTTGAGATATTTCTTAATTTCTCGATGCATATTTATTAAGAGATCTTTGACAAGTTGGAGTTAAGTTAACAGATTTATTGCATTCAAAAGGTTTAATATCACTTCGCTGAAAAAAGAGGGCAAAATAAATATAGACGACATTCGCTTCGCCCGTAAAAGGGTTAAATTTATTTTCTCAAATTTCTGACGAGCCATTTGAAAAAAAAACGCTAGTCTCTAGTTGAACGCCACCTCCGATTGAACGTAGTTGAACGCCACCTCCGATTGAACGCCACTATAGAGAAAGGGTTAAAAAATAGGGCACCATGGCGTTCAATTAGAGGTTTTACGGTAATCCGGTGCCATACTATGAAAAACAACATAAAACAGTATATTACGATGGAAAAATGTATTTTAATTGTTGTAATTTAGTACCTACATGATTAAAGTAACAAATACCTGTTTACCGTAGCTGTTAAAATCTGCAATAAAATGTAACATCACTATGTATACTACTGCAGATTTTTCCCTTCGAGATAGACCTAGTGGCGAACAAGAGAGACTTGTTAGAAATGTGTTCGGTATACGAAACTTTGGTGACGCTACACAACAGATACTTTAAAATTACCTTACAAGAATTTAGCTTACTAGACGCATACTTGAAGCTAAGTTTCAATTTTTTACAAAACTTACTTTAATTTTGTCATCTAATGTTTTATTATCTGTTTCCGGTTTGACACTCGTTGCCTCGCGTTACTATAACTTTTAGCCAACCTTTTGAAAACTTTTTAAACTGGTTCAAAGAGAAATACAGAGCGATGCTGTTCTTAAAAGCGGCCCGTACAGTGACAATCGAGAACTGGCTTGTATCTCAAAGATTACTAATATCTCAAGGGAGAAACCTGCATGAAATTCTACTCGTATTTAGATTTTCTTGCATGTTGGGGCACGTTGAAGTATGATTGCACAACTCTTAAGTTCTGAGCGAACAATTGAAGAACAGTAAAAGAAAAATTCAGCAACTGGGGGGTCAGACACTTTAAAAATCACATTATAGTGAGCCAATACATGTACATATATAGATGTATATTTAGAGCACTACCAGTTCAAGTAGTCCAGCACTAACTTAACTCCTCCATTCTCTATGTAGAAGGCCTTAATTCTCTTGTCTACAATATTGAAGGACAATAAGACAAATACTAACCAACAACGCAGCAACTCAGCATACCATGACAAGGCATTTACCCCCTGCAATGTCAGTGGAAACGAATAAGAAAAACGGGAGGGATTAGTGACTCATTCAGTGTAAGCTGACATACATAGAGGTAGCTCATTTATACCACATGATAAACACCTGCGAGAGCAATGCTCTTAAGACAGTGCTTTAGACATCTGTGATGACACCTCATACATGACAGAGCACAAACACCTGTGAGAACACAACACCCACGACAGAGTACAGACACCTGTGAGAACACCACCCATGACAGAGTACAAACACTTTTTGAGGACACATCACCCATGACAAAGTACAAACACTTGTAAGGACACATCACCCATGACAGAGTTCGGACACCTGTGAAAACAACTCACCCAAAGCAGAGTTGCATATACCAGTGAGGGCATATAGCTTAAGCGAGGGATCTTGATCCTCCTTGTCAGCCAAAACATCTGCAACAATGCAATCGTCTACTTTAGTTTAATAATATTTTTAGCGTGTTCACAACATCTCTATTTTGTTTGAGTTTCCTAGAATTTTCCTAGAGTAATGTAATGATTAGCTACATATAACATACCCAAAAACATGTCTAATACATTGAGTTGGCGGAGATAATCGTAGTTGATAGGGTCATAAGCAAAGTTGGCTAGATTCGCTAGAATCTCCCTCTTCGAGTCTAAAAAACAAAATACAAGCGGTGCATGTCAGACTGTGCAAGGCTGGTATTATTGGAATGCATTTAGTTTAGAGGTACGAGTTACTCAGAGTATAACTCACTAGAGCTTTCTGTCGACTGAAACTCCTGAACAAGCGACTGTAGATAGCTTAGCCGGCCTATGCCATACTGACCAGTGCGCTTGGCTAAGCGCTGCTTGCTAGAGAACATAGATCTGGTGATCTGAAGAGATCAGATGAAAGAGACACTCAGACCTGTAGGTGGAAATACTTTGCACAAGATTTCATAAAGAAATCCACTGAACTTATTTGCATAAAATTGATGATAAGCCCACAAAATTTAGAGATCTAAAAATGTCAGTACTGCTTGAACACTGTAACGCATGAATCTCGTATCCAGAGAATGTGGCAATCACATGATTTCAAAATAAGACTAGTACAAAAGTCATGATACAACCTCTGAAAAAGGTTGCAATAGTTGATAACTTGCTACTTTTAAGCTCCCCTAGAAACACTGAAATTACAAGCTGCCGGCATTTTACAAGGTATGTTCTGTGCCCAATACACTTTGCAAGAAACATTTCAGGTTTCTTTCTACACTAGGTCCTGCATATAACATATACAAACTTATTTGCTATGTGGTACAACTACTGAGTGGTAGATTACATTAGCTGTGGCCTTGCACTGAATAATGTTTTCATAAATTTATAAACAATTTATCATCAATGTTACGGAATATTATCAACTGTATAAATTGGTGCAAGCACATTCAATAAATTGGTACATGCAAAAATAATCATAATCTAAGAATTGTTGATCTAGATCGAACCTGTTCTTCAACAAACTGTCAGAAAAGAGCAAGCAATGTAAAATCTTTGTCTTAATTTTTGTTTTGAAGTGGAATGTATAACGTATCAAACTGTGTGCATGAGCTTTTTAGTATTACTAGGTTTCATGTAAAAACAAAGTGTTTTTGCCTATCGGAATAAAACTGTGATGCCAAGATGTACTGAACTAAATTGACATTACTAAGCAACATTTTATATTTGCTCTGTGTAAGTCTATACTGTTTACTATACTGTCTATACTTACACTGTTTGATTAAAATGGCTGTAAAAGTTGTGTGCAACTTTGCTATGATGACCAGTCTAACCTAAAAGCAAACTTATTCCGCAGAGCTATCCAATCATTTTGAAGCATTCACACCATCTCTCTACCCAAATAATTTTGTCGTTAGATATTTGTTTTTTGTTCGGGAGGAAAAAGCAAACAAAGTCACATTGTTGCTACAATCATCATAATTATTTGAAATAGTTTTTACCAAAAGGTTGATCACACAAAAAAAGTATCTCTGTGAGACTGGTGTGGCTGGCGTTCAAACTCTGATAAAATAGAGAGCAAAAATAACATGACTTAAAAATATTGTAAGGAACTCCGCCTCTGTTATTTCACATGGATCTTGAAACTATGCATCTCATTTTCTGTTATTAACATAGATATAGTAAACCCTAGATTGGCGAATAGCTATCATTACAATGGAGCAAAGTGAGGCGTATAATTGGCTGTTGTTTTCATGATGTTACGTCGCAGTAATGTGCATCACAGCATCAGAGCCTTCAATTAAGCAATGAGTTTATTAATGAAAGCATGCTTGTCATACTAGTTTTAAAGTCATACACATAACAATAAGACCAAATTTTTAGTGAAATGTTATCAAAGGAGACTACAACACCCTAGGTATATCCTGGATTGCCCATAACAAGACAGAACTTGTTATGGGCAAGCTCAAACTGAAGTTCTGATTTTGAAACTCAGAACTCGGAAAACAAACTCAAAACAAGAAGTTCTAAACAATATCATAAGCTATCTATGCCAATTAAAGACGTCAAGCAGAAAGCTGCTAGTTGAAAATAATAGGAAAGCCTTCATCATTGGTTTGGAGTCAGCAGCCAAATCTGTACATGGCATTGGTCAATATCTTTTCAGCAACTACCCTTACAGCAACTAATTCCTAACCTTTAAGATCAACCAGGATCACATTGAGACTCTGTTTTCCATGATACGATCTAAGGGTAGCTATAATAATAACCTGGATGTGCAGTGCTTTAGATCTGCACTTCGAGCACTGCTCATAAAAGCAGATATTACACCAAGTCCCAATGCTAACTGTATTGATCTGGATGTGAGCAGGGCTGAAAAAACTGGCCAACTCCTGCTACATTCTCTGGCTAGAAATAAGAAGAAAGAAGAGACAAAAACTGTGAAAAGTGACGATGAGTTCGGTGATGAAGAATATTTTTAACTCAAATGTGATGACTGTATCAAGTTCTTGACCGATGTAGAAGTGGGAAGTAGAAGTAGTGATGACATAACCCTAATCTCAGTTATAAACAGAGGAGGATTGACGACGCCAAACCCATTGATAAGTTGACATTGGGTTCATATTCACACATAGAGAGCTATGGTATCACACAGAGAGTTTTTAAACAAGTAACATCACAGACAATAACATGTCTTATTACATAACCTCAATCAAGGTTTCACATGCACGGTGCATGCCACCACTCTACTCCAAACTATAGTAAATCGCGAAAATCATAATACACTATGCCACTTCAAAGCAGGAATCTAGTTCAACCGACCTTAGACAAAAACTATTTCATCTAGTTATTTTCAGTCATTTCTAATGGGTGTTTAATACAGCGGTCCAGCTTAACTGCTTCTAAATCTTATTTGATTCATTAGTTTGTTGTTAGTTTAACTTCTATTTGGTCACTCTAAGTATTATCAATGATATAGAAGCTTCTAAATCATTGGTATTATCTATTACCATGTGTGTAAGATTCTTGCCTTATTCATCCAAAGACATTATATAAGTTTTATGTATTTTCAATAAAATGCAGTCTCAGAGGCATAAACAATGGCAAAATCGTGCAGTTTCTAGTGTCAACTCAATAGGAATTCATAGATCAGCTGATTCACTCTACACATCACCATGACGTTGCGTCATTCTATTTATAGGCCTCCCTTATTTTGATTATTCGCATATCTAGGGTTTACTATATCTATGGTTATTAACAACACTAAGCATAAACTTGTGCAACAGTAGACATAGCAGCGGACCGCTAATTCATTTACATTTACCTCTTTGCTCTTTTCATGCATTGCCAAAGCTCACTACCTAAAACTAACAATTTTATTCACATGTGTGTTCCACATGCAGACAAAAAGATGTTCATAGTCTGTTTTCTTTGTCCTCTTCAAATAATATATTAGGGCTAAAAGAAGGGTTCACACTAAAGCTCACATAAACTAAGTAATTATAAAAGTTGTGCTTGTTCTACTCATGACTCTTTTTAACAGCGAACTTAACCAAGCTAGACAATTGATCCGTAAACATTTGAGCAATGATGAGCATCGGGCAGCTGCAGCACATAGATAAGTCAAGTTAGTCAGCTGTAATTCTTATATGTTAAGCTTCCAGGGGTTAACTTGTCAGATATATAGAGAACAGTCTTCTAATTACATTGGCTTAATTTGGTCTGCCTACTTGGTATCACGTGACTTTTTAGATTAGTGCACTGCTGGAAAGCAGTAGCAAGACTGTGGCAAGCAACTTCAAACTAATAAAAGTATGAAACTTGCCCAATAGCTACCACAAGGACTTTGGCTGTAGATTAACCACAAGGAATTACTGGTTGTCATTGTCACAGCGAGGTTTGCCTAGACAATCCACTAGTATAAAATAGGTCCATTGAAGGAGTTTAAGATTTGTTAAAGGTTAGACAAGACTGAAAGAAAATTGTTTATTTCCTGAGAGAGCTCACAATACAAGATGTCCCTAATTGAGGGAACTCCAGCAATTCTTGTAAAAACGAGTTTTGAATGTGTTGTATATGCGTGCGTCTGCCTCGTGCACGATTGTATTGCAGAAACTTAGGTTATGTGCACTAGCCTGGCATTGGGAGGTCACACCACAAGTACGTAGGCCTATAGGAGTCGACCACGTGAATGGCTACAGAACTATTTGTTGAACAGCTACTAAGAGGCTCTGTTTTCATTCTGGAATCTTGTAGTGAGTGCATATAATTAACATGGCGTAGTTGGCAGGATCGCCACTGCATTATTTTCAAAAAGATACACGCTGTGATTCGCATTGTGATTTTTGTGTTGTTTAGTGTTTTACATGTTCTGCATCTCGTGGCAAGTGCTCCGTGTGTGCTTTTAGTGTAGTGGTGCTATTTAATAGCAGTGGTGCTTCTAACACTTCTGTAGTGTTCATGCTGTGTTTTATTACACATAAATTATGGCGTTCAATTTTAATGAGTTTTAATTTTAGTTTTAAGAAAATGGGATAGCGGTTATGTTAATGGTTCTTGGAAAAATGGCTAGGTAGTTTTCAAATCGTGGTAGAAATGGTTGACATGAAATTGGGTAAGGATGAGGATGACAAATTTAGTGGCTATATGAAACTTCTTGCGTCATTATATGTAAAAAGTGTGATGGTAGAGATGCTTTATGCTGTCGGTTTTCGTATGCAGAATGAAAATTTTATTTAAGAGGAAGCTATGACTCATTTAATTACTATTTATAGTGCTGATAAAAGTGTGTATGTAAAAATGATGAAGTTCGTTACTGTTACACAAATGGCCGGTGAACAGAAAAGTATATATTTATTATGAATTGAAAAGCTCAGTGAAAATGTCAATTTGTGTGGTAATGATAATATAAGGAGAGAATTTGCTCTTGCAATAGCTGTCAATGGCTTGCGAGAAGGTTTGCTACGTAGGCAGTTAGTGCAACAAACTGAATTAAATTAGAGAAGTTAAACAGATACCCTCATGGTTGAAAAACTTGTGAGAGAATCTGATGACATATTAGAAGGTGCTAGGTTTAAGGCTAGTGGTGTTAGTGCTTCAGAAATTAAGACAAAAACCTCCTGAAAATAAACATAAAATTAGAGGAGCTAGTTGTTATTCCAGTTCAGATCAAAATGCTTGTGAAGATGCTGAAATTAACAGAATTTCATTATGGCAGCGTAAAAGTTACTACGATGAAAGGTCTAAGAATAAATATTCTACAAAAGAGAGTGAAAAATTCTGGTTATGAGTCTCCTAAATATGAACATAGAAATAGGTATAGAGACTACAAAGAGTCTACTAGTGACTCTAGCATAGATATAACCACAATTGACGGCTTAATTCCAAGGATGGACAGTCACCTAAGAGTGGTGACGAATGTTATAACTGTGGTAGTCGAGATCGCAGGCTATGTAGTTGTCATGTAGCTAGATGTTTTGCCTGTAATAGGAAAGGTCATACTGGTATTGACTGTAAGAAATAATGTGCTGAGAATGCTTGGAAAAATGAGTATAGACACCGCTACAACAGAAGTAGTAGTAAAGAAAGTGATCGGAGTTGGGCACAAGCTACAATAGACAAGATAAAAATAGTTCGTGTTCCCATTACCCTAGTAAAAACAAAAGGTTTTCATCTGCAGATTCTAAATGACTTTAAACAATAAAACTTTAGGACCTTGAAGGTGAATGGTAGTGAAGTTGAGTTCCCATTTTATACTGGTGCTGATGTTTCTACTTTGACTGTTAAGACATCAAGCAAATTCGGCTAAAATTTGAAAGAGCCAGATTGACACTTTAGTGATGCTGATGGCTTTAACCTTAAACCTTTAAGGACCAGTAACATAAATATAGAGAGCTCATATTGTACTACTGATACTCCTGTATATATTTTGGAAAGTTCGAGATGTAATCTTTTAGGAATGACAAAACTTAAAATCTTAATCTACTTGCTGTCATTAATGGCATGTGTACAGATAATTTTGATCCTGTTAAGGAATTAGCTAAAATGCTTGAAGGTTTGAATACTATACCTGGTATGCTCTCAGTCACCCTGCGGGCAATGCAGAGCCTGTCAGGTTATATTCTCTAAAGTCAATTGCAGCTGGGTTAAGGTCTCAGGCTAAGAAAGAGCTCAATAAAATGTTCTCTGACAAAGTCATAGAAAAAGTTAAAATTTCTACAGATTGGTGTTCGGGTCTAACAATAGCTCCGAACCTGGTAGTAAAATCAAAATCCGTATAGATTTAACCAATTTAACTAAAGGTAATGCAACCTGTAGTCAATAAAGTTCAGTTCTCCGAAGTAACATGAAATCTGATATTATGTCGCAGGAAGAAGTTGATGCCCGAAAATGTGACATCAACAGGAGGGAGGTCCAAACTGCCTATGCTAGAGCTATAGCAAAGCTCCAATAGAAAACAACCTAAATAGCTAGGTTGAGATGGACTGACAGATGTACAAGACCCTGACAAGCTTACATAGGCTTACTTACACGGTATCGGACACCGCCGCTGTCAAAGGTAAAGTGATTAGAGGCAAAACGGCGTATGCATGTGACAACATGAACAAGCGCCAGGATACGCCAAAGAGCAACTTGTTATGGCTGAGGTCGTTGGTGACAGTGCCAAAAGTGGCACTGGCAGTAACGCCAGTGAGGCCGATGAAACCCGATTCGAACATTAGTGTAACTAAGGATTGGTTTGAGAAAGTTGAGGCTGATGAGGGTGATGCAGACATTATGTAGCAAAACCAGGAGATGCCTGTGACTGCTAATGACAGCGAAATGGGCACAGCGTCAGTTCACACATACTCTCACTCCGGTGAGGGTATGGAGGCTTTGCATGTGCAGGCAATGCCTAAGGAGCCGAGCTCCAGCAAGGCTAATTTTGCAGGTGGTGGCAGTAGTGGCACTAGAGGTGATGGTGGAGATAGGAAGGACAACCTGAACATGGACCTGAGCAAGACCAGAGAAGGCCAACTCTTGAACCAAGAAAATCGGTTCGTAGGTAATGATGAGTTCTTGTGAGGTCATAAAAGACCTGATGGACGCCGATAACCTCGGTGATGATTTCCTGAACCAGGAGAACCGGTTTACGCTTAAGGGAGAGTTTTAATGCGTCCTAAAAGAACATCTGCATATAAAGAGGTATGTTCCTTTTTGTTTTTAAAATCTCTTCCAAAATGATTTCAGATTTTATGCTTGTTAGTGTGTTAGGCCTGACACCCATTTAACCAACTTAAAAAAAGGCATGTTGTATATACATGCTTTCTCTGGTGCCTGATCGATTGCAGGAATTTAGGTTACGTGTGCCAGCCTGGCATTGAGAGGTCACACAGCAAGTACATGGCCCTATAGGAGTCGACCTTGTCAACGGCTACGGAGCTATATATTGGACAGCTACCAAGAGGCTCTGTTTTCATTCTGGAATCTTGTGGTGAGTGCATTTATTTAATAGGATGTTTAAACAATGATAAGCAAACCAACTCTGAAATATGTGCTTGCGGCACAAAAGAGAGATAAAACCCCAAAAGACACACATGTACATACAGTCAAGCAGGAATTCAATGTGCTGGCAAACTCTAACAATAACAGCTATGTTAATCAGTTCTTCAGCAACATAATAGATCATAATCAGCCAAAACGGGTACTGATTGAAGACTACAGCTGTTCGAGATCTATTTTGCCCTCATTTACAAAAAAAGCTGTAAGCCCAATATTATTTTTTACAATATTATATAACGCACAATTTGCAAAAGCCCCTTTATGAGTGTATGTTTACGTTTTTTGCAAAGTACATTGTTCCACCTTATATTAACCCTAAATCTGGTTATATTGCAGGTTTTTTGATGGTGCCAAGCATACCTGCTAACTCTCACGCAATCACCCCAAAGAAAAAATGAAAATGCGTGAGAGATGCGTGAGATTTTTGCCCCAATTTCCACAATTTTCCCCAACTTCCACGCATTGCCCCACTCTTGGGTTGACAAGTCTGGTGCCAAGTGTTTGGTATTTGACTATTTATTTGGGGAAATTAATTTTAAGAGAGTTAATTGAGGAAAAATAAAACTAAAATATTAATTTAACAAGTAAGCCAACCTACAAAAACCGTTTATACCTCTAGTTCGTTAGGAATATCTGGGTAAAAAACAATTAAATGGCTAGCAAGTTTTACCGAAAACGTATCCTCTAATTTAGTATGCATAATCCTACTAGTTTAATTTTAGTCAGAGAATCTGTGTTGGAACTAATTAAGAACTCTTTTTGCAATGAGTGTATAAACTAGCACCGCAGCCTGCTGAAAACCGTGCATGGGAAACCCACTTCGCAGGTTTTACTTCTACGACTGGTAGAAATAAAAAAAAACGTGCTCTAAAATTTTGTAGCTCAATTCTAATCTAAACGCATTTCTTTCGGATTTGCGATGATGTGGTAACGCAATTCCTAATCGGTAGTATAGTCCTTCACTGTAGTAACTCACCAGTTACGATCATTCGTTCACTCGCCGCTAGGTCCAACCAACAATTTTTCATTTTACTAGGACTGTCAGTAACCTTATGAGTCATGAACCAACTACAATCATATTTCGTTCGTTTCACAATGCAGATACTCATAATATTGAGCTAATCACATTCTTATGTGTTAAATAATTGTCTAGCTATTCTCTGCAATAAGCCCTATTCCTGTTTCTATGACAATCTAATCAAAGTTGCAGAGAGCAATTGTGATTTATTCACAAGAATAAAACAACCAAAGTAAAAATAGATGTGTGTATATAGTATATACTATAGATATATTTATAATAAATAAATATTGAAATAGCTGCAATAGTTATTAGAAGTTGTTGAGATCATATTGTAACCATTGGCATGCAATGCAATTTAAGAAGCACTAAGATAGCATTTGTCAAGCGCACTATTTTTAACTGTCTTACACATAACACCAAGTTCGTTAGGAAATTTGCACAGACGCCACCAGTAACTAGTAAACGTTTAGCAGCGCACTTCTTCAAAACTGCTCGGAGTCCTCAGCCCATGATAATGCTGCACCAGGGTAAATTCATCCAGAGGCTGACTAGAGATGGACATGATCTGCTGCCAACGCAGATGCGTAGAGTTAACAATATGGAGTCTCCCATAACCATTTAACCCAGGAAGCCATGATCTAAAACACAGAGACAGGAGTTGACAAACAATGTTTTAAACTGATGGGATTTGCTAGCTCAGCTCATGAATTCCCCCAACAATCTTTCAAAGTACTGCAGTATTTCCTGTTACTAATAAACCTAGGGAGGCAAGCATTGATTGAGAGAAGGTAAACCGGTCACTGTACAGCTATTGATAATGCCATATAGAGGAGAATCTTAGTAAGAATTCTTGATATGAAAACAACCTTTTAGCAGACCAGTGATGTGCGGGAGCCAACAGCACGTCAGCGCACATCATTTCTCGTTCATTGCAGCCAGCTGATCCAGCTATGAGATGGACAGCTGCTGACGGATTGTTGTATCCGCAGCCGACTTGTGTACCTGTATGAAAAAATAGACAAAGCTCTAATCAACAGCTGATAAATAAAATACAACAAGTGCACAGATCCATGGCACCTGACTGACCATTGTAGAGCGGGTGGAGTCTCTCATACGAATGTTCATGAGCCTGTATGATAAGATCGACTCCTGAGGTATGGAAAAGTCTCTCTAGATTGTATGGTTCTTTTCTCATCGCAGACACCTAAAGATTTAACATATATTTATACCTTCAGTTACAATATTCTACTCAACCAGATAGTATCTGTTAATTTTTGAGAAAGGTTTTTATCTGGTCTGGAAATCTGGTAATTCTTGATTAGAACCTTGGTAATCCGAAAATTCTTGACTAAGAGGAATGTTTCCAAGATTTAGCTAACAACTCTCTATTTTTAGGTGACCTTTAACCTATTAGCAACAAAAGTAACCTCAAATAACACCGAAAATTGGTGGTCTTACTGGGTTAAACACACATGCTTTCCCCCTACTTTAATACCATCGTCGCAGCGGCCGTCGCAGCGGCCGTCGCAGCGGCCGTCGCAGCGGCCGTCGCAGCGGCCGTCGCAGCGATCTTTGCAGCAACCGTCACAGCAACCGTCACTGCACTAAAATGACAGTTGTGGCTACACTGATTATCATTTCTCATTGTGTTCTGAAAAAATATAGCTTGGCTGCAGGCTAGAGATACAGGAACGTTTTCGGCTGAACTGGCCTTAGTTACTGTTAGGTTACAAGTATGTAGTAAACCCAATGCGAATAGTTAAATTATGGTCAGAGAGAAAGATGAATGCAATCATGCAAACTGACCCAATCAAATAAATACGAAGAAAAAAGTTGGTGAATTTAATAATGTCCGTTTATAAGATGAGTAGGTGTAAACTTCAAATCAGGCAAATTTGGTCAAGTAGGAGGTGCTCTTTCAGCACTGATATTTTAGCGCCTTCATCAGCTTTAAAGGTTGACTTGCAACAAAATTCACATTACAGTTACTTAGTATCAAAAGTTCATCATGTCTTACTCAGCTGTGTTGTAGGTGCAAAATATGTGGGAATGTGATTACAAGCTCTTAAAAGCTCAAAAACGAACAGTTAATCCCAGCCAACACGAAAACGCCGTAAGTTTGAACCCTTTTCCAAATCGGCTCAAATAGGACGTAACTGAACACGATGGCTTTTGTTTACACTTTCATGCAACTTCATTCGTTGAAATATTCTAATGCCTTCATCATCTTCAAGCATAAGCTCGTGTGCATAATATACATGCAATTATGCATATTATGACCAGCATGAATGAGTATGCTCGAAAAACTGCTAATTGAGCAATAAAGATTGCATAAATAATATTTATCATAGCTATATTAATGTATCGCACACGCATGCACACACACACAGACCCACACACACATGCGAGTACACACACATACATACATGCACACGAGCACACCCGCATGCACATAAACACACGCGCATGCACACGAACACACCCACATGCAGACGAGCACACAAGAGCGTGCATGCACACAAACATACACATACATGCACACACGCATGCACGAACACACACACGCATGCACACACACACGCGCACACATTATCATCAGAGTGAAACTTGGCAGCCACCCAGGCTATTCTCTAAGTCTTCCATCATGATAGTCACAAGGAACTAACTTAGCATATTTTACTAAAGATGGGACTTGGAGGGCTAAGAGAGCCCCCCCCCCCCCCGTAGCCTAAGGTCAGAGAGCTCAGTTTACAGTTACTATAGACAACATTTCACAAAAGGTCATAGGCTATGCTAGACAAGGCATCCATTTTTTAATGCTATTGTGCAGTAGACTAAATGATTAGTATCAATGGCAGAAAAATAGTAGAGATGAGGTGTTCAGAAGCGATAAACAGTCTCCAACCAGTTGATCCCCAGTAAAATCCCCTAGCTCAACTTATCCACTAGCTAACCTATAGGTGTACATAGTTAGCACTATAAACATAATAAATTGCAAATGGCATAGAGGGATAACTCTGAAAAACCTAGTTAGAGATCTCGTGATAAAGTGCATGCAAAATTAAAGCACAGCAGCCTTAGGACTTACGTTCTTAGTACAATCATCTCTGTTAATATTGGAGCAGTACATAGGTCTGTGGCCAAAGGCTATAATCCATGGTCGCACTGCCCTGTTCCTGCGTGAACAGATAAATTTATGTGCATCAAAACACATATAGCACACATGCATGCAGCAAGCCTCAAAACCAGGAAAATATCTCAAACTGACTTGTTGAATAGTCTTGTTGAATAGTGACTTGTTTATCACTCTACCCAACAATAGCACCGCTATAGACGACCTTTTATAATTTTACTACTAGCTTGACTAGTAACTAAGCAGGTGTAGGAGAGTCAAGGCACTTGAAACAGAGTCAAATATAAATATAGCCTTCCCAATTAGCGGAACCAACCTGTTAGCTTCCGCTAGGTCCTGTTGTAACCACTCATACTGCCTAGCAACATACACCTGGCCATCTGTGAAGTATACCTCTGTGGAATAGCTTATAAAATGGGCGAGGCCAGCATCAAAGCTGTACCACATCTGTAAGCACAGCAGCATCAGCTGAGAAGGAAAGCTGTCCTTTTGTTTTCAATTGTACAATATACATGGTGTAACCCATATTCACTAAGCTGTCTTCACTTTTACAATATATATGGTGTAACCCATATTCACTAAGCTGTCTTCAATTGTACAATATAAATGGCGTAACCCATATTCACTAAGCTGTCTTCAATTGTACAATATAAATGGTGTAACCCATATTCACTAAGCTGTCTGTTCGCATCATGATCACAGCAGGCTCATGCTGTGAATTCAACTGATAAATGAAATCAGTATGTGACTAAACCAGTGCTGCCCATTTATACCTGGTTTCTGGGAATGGGCCATGGTACTCGTGGAGAACTGAACCGGTATCTGTAGTGAATGAAGCCATAGGGTATTTCATGGTTACCAACACAATGCATATATGGCAGCCTGCTTGCTATTTGTTCTATTCTCCTCAAGAACTTGTCACCTGTGTACAAATAAATACGAAGTTGTATTACGCATACGTACGCACATCTCCTTACAACCCTACACAAATACCACATTACCTGTACATCCACCTGCTCTATCCTTGACATTTTTACACCTACAACCCAAAAGTAACAAGTAGTCTCCATGGAGGAGCTGAAATGTCACTAACGCTTTCTGTGTAGTGCAATACTTTTGATATGCACTAAACCGAGTTTGATACACACTGACCTCTCCTGCCACCCTCATTATGTAGATCATATGCAAAGTCTCCCACATGCAGTACTGCATCATACAAGTTCCTTGCTGCTTCAGCCTTCAGCCTGCTCACTGTGATACCACCTAAAAAGCAACAGACATGCATGCTTAGCAGTGCATGGCTTGCTGATAAAGCATAAGAACTGGGGAACTACAGCACAGCCGCAAGCAGCCAACTGATCATATAAATACAGTTTCAGTGTTATGACATGCATGGAAAGGTATTAGCACTGTTAGTTACTAGTGGTGCTTACTTCTACCACTAGTAACTCGTCGCCGTTTGCAATCCCTCGTTTAACGAGTATGATGTCTGCTTGCTAGCTAGTGCACTCTCAAATGGCTGGTGAGTGCAATACGAGATCGACAAACTTTGTCACATAGAGGCAGGGATAACCGTCTTCAGTTATAAGGGTTGAGCTTTGACTAGTTTATGTGCAGCCTTCTTCAGTTCCTTTTTAGCTTTTTTGTTCTCTTCAAATAGATTCACACCATTGTGAACGGCGTTCCACCACAATTTCCGGTCATTGGCTAGCTTCTCCCAAGTCTCGGTACGAATAAAGCACTGCTTCAAGCTACGATGAAGGGTATCTTTGCAAGGTGATTTTCTCTGTTCTCCATGAGCGTTTGCCTTCTTTGAGTTCAGAGTACGTCATCTGTTTTGGTAAATGAATGTCATCCATCCGTACGACATGACCTGACCACCTCAGTTGGTTCCTGATAATTATAGCCTCAATACTTGTGGTACAAGCTATCTCAAAAATACTGTTCGTTGCTTGCCGATCCAGTCGCTTGATGCCGAGGATCCTCCTCACCGTGCGATCGTGAAACTTCTCTAGTGTTTTCAGATTGTGACTGTAGGTAACCCAAGCTTCAGACCCATACAGTAGAGTTGAGAGTACAATGGCTTTGTAGACCATCAACTTTGTGTGTTTGTTGATGCCCTTGTTGTTGAAGACTCGAGTCTGCAATTTTCCAAGCTTTGCAAGCGACCTGAACCCTTCTGCCAATTTCTGCATCGATATTGGCTTTGGCAGATAGAATGCATCCGAGGTAGTTGAAGGTATCAACACAGGCAAGCTCTTATCCATCAGCCTTAATCGATATCTTAGGGAGAACATGACTTGATATTTCCTGCCTAGGTTGGTATGAAACTTGGTGTTTTCTTTGCGTTGAGTCTCAGTCTAAGAGTCTAAGAGCAGAGTATGCATAGTTGAAGGCATCTATTGTATGCTGGAGGTCCTCCTTGCAGTGAGTAACAATAGCATTATCGTCTGCGTACTGGAGCTCGCACACAGTTGTTGTTGTCTTTGCTTTCAATCGGCGTAAATTGAATAGGTCATTGAACCTAAATCTTAATTGGATTCCAGCTGGCATATTCTTTCTGACAAAATGGAGAACAGCAGTCAGAAAGATGGAGAACAGCATTGGGGCTATCACACAGCCCTGTTTTACTCCAGTATTTACACCAAAGTCTTCAGTGAATTCACCAACCACCAGCACAGAAGCTCTCATATCATCATTAAGGATGCCAGTAAAAGCGTACTAGTTTCTCGGGACATCTGATCTTCCTCAAAACATTCCATAAAATTGCTTGATGCACTGTGTCAAGTTATTTGGTTAAATTGATAAATGTCACATAGAGATCTCTGTGTTGTTCATGAAATTTTTCCTGAATAAGTCTAGATGTGAAGACCATGTCTACAGTGCTACAACTGGGTCTAAACTAGTGCTGGAAACGAGTACTTTTTGGCCCACAAGTTTAGACTCGCCCCTTGCGTTCGAGTTTTTTGAGTAACGGGTAGTTGGTAGTGCTTGGCACGAGTACTTCTTGGCCAACGGGTTTTGCGGGTATCAGGTTTGTTGTTACGGGTTTTATGTCTAAAATTTCTAAACATCAGACATTTTAAAATTATAGTTCTATTCAATTTATTTATCATTTTTTACTATTTTCTATCGACCTATATTTGTGCTCGCAGCGTTAACAGGTGGGTTGTTAAACAGTGCTTAGAGCGCAGGGCACAATAGACCGAGTTTTTGTCCACTCTACTGGACGAATTCGTGTACCAAAACTTGAACTCGCAAGTCAAAACCCAAACCTGCAAGATCGAAACGCTCAAAATTTCTATTAGCCGAGACTCGAGAGAAGATAAACCCGCGAGTTCAACGAGTTTTATTACCGGTGCCCAACGAGTCTAAACCTACATAGACTTTCTGGTAGACATGTCTCTGTCAGCAGTCCTAGGCGACAGCTGACAGAGAAATGTCTACTAACAGTGCTAATACTAGTGTTAACAAGGTATTAGCACTGTTAGTTACTAGTCATACTTATTGCTACCACTAGTAACTAACAAGGTATTAGCACTGTTAGTTACTAGTCATACTTATTGCTACCACTAGTAGCTAACAAGGTATTAGCACTGTTAGTTACTAGTCATACTTATTGCTACCACTAGTAGCTAACAAGGTATTAGCACTGTTAGTTACTAGTCATACTTATTGCTACCACTAGTAACTAACAAGGTATTAGCACTGTTAGTTACTAGTGGTACTTGTTGCTATCACTAGTAACTAACAAGGTATTAGCACTGTTAGTTACTAATCATACTTATTGCTACCACTAGTAACTAACAAGGTATTAGCACAGTTAGTTACTAGTCATACTTATTGCTACCACTAGTAACTAACAAGGTATTAGCACTGTTGGTTACTAGTGGTACTTATTGCTACCACTAGTAACTAACAAGGTATTAGCACTGTCAGTTACTAGTCATACTCATTGCTACCATTAGTAACTAACAAGGTATTAGCACTGTTAGTTACTAGTGGTACTTATTGCTACCACGAGTAACTAACAAGGTATTAGCACTGTTAGTTACTAGTCATACTTATTGCTACTCATTATTCATCCACACTACACTCTCGTTCTGTCTTAAGACAAAAATAAAGCTATGTTGGATAAAAGAAGGTAAAGCTGTCTGCAATTGAGCCTTATTGAGCAAACGGAATATTTGATTACATGGTGAGCAATTGGTGGTCTATTTTTTTACACAATATACTTTCAGATTATACGTCTCGGAGTAAAATTATATTTGACTGGGTTATTATTTAAAGGAAGTATGCCCATTTGCATGAATTTTACTCAAAAATCCAAAAGCATCTGCCCATAGAAACTTAGCAAAATTGTGTGCATCAGCAGATATTACTGATAGACGCCAGATGTGCAAGTACAAAACAAGCATCAACTAAAAATGGGTCATGCATGACAGTGTATGGTGTAAGTAGCGTTGCACTCACCCCCTATTTTGCCAAGATCTCCATAAATGAGAAATTTGTTGGACCTATTTGGCTCATCGCTTGGATGAAGAAACGTGAAGTTCTTACTCAAGTGCCCATTTGTCTCAACTCGATAGGCATGTACTTGATGGGGTGTGAGGCCAGTCATAAGAGCCCGAAACACACCTATAAAATTCAGCAGAAACAGATAGTTAGCTCTCAAAATACCACCACCTATTCTGTACCAACTCACAATTGCCTCCATTGTAAGTTTCCTTCCATTTGAATCAAAGTTCCCTCTTGTTAAATATAAATTTTTTGTACCCGACCTCCAGTATTCTGATGAATCTACCAATTTACGTTCTCTGCTAAGATACTAGGTCAACTCAAAAGACCAATACTAACCTTTACATCCACGGGGGTTAGCATTCTTCAGGTCCTCCGCTATAGCTTCAGCTCTTTGTGTAAAATTACCAGCACCCAGTCCATAGTGTACATAAGATGGACCCTCATCGTACTCCTCATATGTAGCCCACATGACAGCCATCGAGTAGGCATCTTCTCCTACAGGCACAGTGTCTTCCTTACTACATAAACCATATATTACAAGTGTCTTCTTATTGTCAACCTACATTCGCAGAAAAGCAAATACTGTAAGTGGATGACGACAGGGAGTTACTTTAACTATTCAAATCAGATTCCTGTATAAAAGAGATGTAGAGTCCTTCTCGGAAATGGACATTACTGAGTAAGATATTAGGCTTATCTTGTTCTGTACAAATACTAGCAATTATATCAAGCAATATGGCTGATGGGCATGCGGCAAAGTTCGAAAACAAAAACAAGTCTATTTGTACGCGTTCAGTAATGCTGTGATGTAACCATGGTTGATGTATTGCTCAACCAAAAGAGTTGTTTGGTTGAAAAAATGGAGTAAAGGGTGAAAACATATTATTATTTGCAATTCACAAAGAAAAAACTTTTATTTTGTTAGAACATTTTGATTTTTTGTTTTATAAAACAAGCTTATAACTTTATGTTCAACAATAATACAACTATTATTATGTATACCATATAGTATAATTATACTGTATATTGAACATTAGATGTAAATGCCAAAGCAATAATTTTAAAGTTACAGTATTGCAATATTATACTAACATTGATGACAAAATAATGTCAGAAAACGACAATGGTAACTGCATGTTTGATGATTTCATATACAGTATTTTTTAAACTCTCTCTTTTACAAATCATGTCATTAACACACAGCATGACACAATTATCACAGCTGTTACTAGACCAGAGCACTCATTAAAACTTTTGTCTTAGTGCCAAACTTTTAAAACCTTAATTTTAAAAAAAGGTGGCTTAGTATGTACATATATGTAATGATAATACTATTATCTCTTAGTATCATTTCTCAAACTTTCGTATCAGTCGATAGCTTTTCGGGTTGCATCCTACAAGAAAGAGTAATTCTGGGAATGATTTACTCAGAGTACTTGACTGAAGCAATGGCGAAGTAGAGGTTCGAATCTCTATTCTCAATCAGCAACTGCCTGCCTTCATTTCTGTGCTCTGTTTTAAGTAACTGATCAACAAAATATAAGCCAAGATGCAGTCAAGTATTTGTTACTAATAATAAGCTATAATCGTGAACCCTATTGATACCAATCTTAAAAATTTATTTACCAAATCTCAATAGGGTAATAATTTTTCAGTTTATCTCATTCAAAATTTATTTTCCATTTTTCTTGACTTTGTTAAAAGGTTCTCACTCATCCGGAACGGTTTTCACACGCAAAAAGGGAAACCCGGAAGTAAGCTCAGTTTATTTAGAACAGAACTGTCGTTAGACTAACCAATAGAAAGGTGAACTTGCTCAGGCAGATGTGGAGATGTTGGAATTAGGTCAACAAATACATCTTGTGTTCCATCAGGAAACGACTGAAGAGCCTGTCCATCTGAAATGAGACTATCTTGTCAATGGGGATACACAGGACAGCACTAGCAGAAGCACAGTTATAATGGTTTATTCCGCACAAATGATTAGCCTATGTACAGGATATTTTTAATAGAAAGCACACATCAAAAGATATGAAAATTATATTAAATAGTAGTATTATACCAAGTTCTTCTCTGGTGCTTAAGCTGCTGCAGCTCCAGTAAAAGGTAATAGTGAGGAATGCCTAATAAGTGTCTCGGTGAGCAGATTGGTTGACATAGATGAGTGTCTAAATACCGTGGCCTACTAACTGTATCGTGTAAAATACTGTACATATGACTTTAACTTAATCATGAATGTATTTTAAATTCTCTTGGTAAAGCTGTTACACTACAGCCTCAATGTTCAAACATTTTAAAACTCAAGCAATTAAAAGAAAAAAAATTGAGACTTTCCCACTTCAAATGTTAAACAGAAATTGGGAACTTGAACATCCCTAAAATAAGCCAGTGATAAGCGCTCGTTATCTCAAGTATTCAATCTTAGCAGAGATGAATTAAGACTGCAGTCACTAAACCACATTCAGCTTTTATTGCAGTACCAACACAAATCATTGATGTGCATGTGCTTTCAAGTGTTTATTTACAGTATGTATGGCCGTGGGTTTACTCACTAGTAGCTGTAAATCTGTAAGCTTTAAATAACATGATTTTGGCCTGCTCCATATATTGTTAATTGTTTAGCTACTGCTAAAGGCGTGACATTAAAATTTTAAGAAACATTAAAGATGTGGTTGCGTCAAACAGGTCGATTTAATGAAATTAAGACCAATAAAAGGCTAAAACATCAGCTACAATTTGATGACATTTTTGTCTTTGTAGACTAACCCTGTCCAGAGATATATGCGTTTGAATGAGGCCATCTTTTAAAAAGCTCAGACTCCAGCAGGTGCTTCATTCGTGACGTAATGAGTGATACATGTGAAAAGAGCCCGCGAGCGATAAATATAAGATCTCTTCTTTAGCCAATCATCGGTACCAAATTTTTATATAGGTCATATTAAATGTTATCGCACGTAAAACGAGTTGTCTGTTATGTCAAAGATTCTCATTGTTAGGGAGATTAATCTATTACCAGTTAGTCACGTGCATCGACTACTAATAGATTCTAGTAGCTACGTGCATCGACATATTTATTTTACATTAATCATCAGACATGCAGACAGGTTATGATTAGAGCTGACAAGCGCCAGCAGCGTTATGCTGCAGAGGAAGATAGGAGAATGGAGGTAAATTTCTCTTCAACTTTGAGTATCCTATACATATATTCTAAGCTAACCGTAATAATTTTAGTAGTCATGAATACATCTACCAATAAGTAAAATTATAACTCTTTGCTATTACGAATCATCGTTGCATAAACTTTTAATCGTTTCACAAATTTTTATCATTTCACCTAGCTATAGCATTTTTTTGGTATTTTTAGATTTATGATTACAATTTATGTTCAGTGTGTAAAAAGCGAGGAAAATCGATTGATTAATCTTCAACTCTCAGCTCATCTTCAACTCTCAGAAACAAAGCTTCGAATTGTTGGCTTGGCGTATTTATGCTTTTGTTAAATATTTATTCGTTTTAAAAATTACACTCGGAATCTATCTACCGGTAACTCTCAAATTGAAAGCTTTCAGTAGATATGTGTTAGAACGACATATATATAAATATATATATATAAGAATGACATTAATTACATTTGTTTTAATGTTGCAGGATGTTTATGTTTACAGGTTCACTGGAGCAGTCGTGTTGGTCTGAAATTGCAATTAAATGGGAAAGAGGGACATGAATGTGTGCTGCACAAACCATAATATGTTTTGTTTGAGTTTGCTGCAGTAGATTAATTTGCCCGATTATATGAGCTGTAACTATGTGAATGGCCACGGCTTGGATAGATGTTTTTAATAAAAACTTTGTGCTGTGATGAAAATTTTTTGAATTGTAAAAATTATATATTAAAATATTATTGTTGAAGACAATGCAAAACATGATTTGCAGAACATATTGAGTACATTATAGCCCTGTTATCATCTGTGCTGAAATTTTCTCTGATAGACGGATTTATGAAGTGTCATCAGAGCTGTATTGACAGGTACTTTTGAATAGCTCGACTCAATTTCAACGGACCAAATATTAAGTTCAAAAGATTTTATGCTCAACCCTAATAAGTGAAAATAGCTGAGTCCACAAACCGCCGACCAGGTGCAGGAATGGTTTCATTAACCCTTTGCCAGAACCGGTGGGTTAATTGATTCCAACGAACTTGACGTTGTCTTGCGTTCACTTTTTCGGTCAATTCATAAAACCATTTGTTTTGTTTTGAATTAACTAATCGAATGAGACCAGTGAAATGTCCTACAAATTGATACTAATAATGACTAGATAACGTAGACTATACATGACTTTTTGGGATGCAGTTGGTTTCGCCATATAATCGTACATATTATTTCCAAAGATGGCGGCGTGCCTATTTTATTTAGTAGCTAGTTTCCGGTGTGCACGTAGCAACTGAGAACTCAGCTAATACAAAGGCCGTGATGAAATAAGCTAACTCGACGACCTAATTACCATAGACCGGTGGAATTGGTAGTCGATACTCAAATGTTTACACAACATTTAGAGAAAGTTAATATGACAAACTTTCAAGTTTCCTTATTTGATGCATTTAAAACATTCATAATAATGTATCTGTAGCTGGATTTAAAATTTTATCCTAGCCAACATGAGCAAATACAAAATAAAATATAGGCCAATAGCATCGCATAGGACTGGACTTTTATCGCATTGGTCGATGTGAAGTTTTGAGCAAGTGTGGGACTGTTTTTTTGGCCTGAACGTTTTTGCCGCTATTAAATTTTTTTGATTTTAATCTTCAAATACCTTGACAATGAAACTGCTTAACACAACAAACAACATATTAACTGGTAGACAAAAAAAACTTTCTGTTAAAATCAACTCTAACTTGACGCAACCACATCTTTAAAGGTTGACTTGCAACAAAATTCACATTACAGTTATTTGGTATCATAAGATTCGCCATGTCTTACTCTGTTGTGTTGTAGGAGCCAAATATGTGGAAATGTGATTACAAACTCTTGAAAGCTCAAAAATGAACAGTTAATCGCAGCCACGCGAGACCGCCGTAGTTTGGATTATCTTTCCAAAACGACTCGAATGTGACGCATTTGTGAGAGATGGTTTCTGTTTACACTTTCATGCAACCTTATTCGTCAAAATATTTTCACAAATATACTTCACGCATTCAATAAAACCATGTCTATTGTTCTTACGCGTCTGTTTTATCATCATTGTAATGCTGTCACTTTTAGCAGTGATATCTTATAACTTACCGTAAAAATTCATTTAACTTTTTAACCTTACCTCGAAGGAGTACATATCATTGTCTGATAATCATGACAAGCCTGTTGGTTACCTGTGATAATCGAAAAATGCTGCAGAAATTATTTGCGAAGTATTGGGTCACATGATCAGATTACGACTTGCCGATTAGACCAGACCCAAACAAAACTGTGAAGTAGCGAGCATCTATATTTGATACGCGGTCTTCGATAAAACCCGATCATAAACTAGTACTACAATAAGTTTTATATTGAGCTTTGTATTGGCCTTTCAATTCACGTGAGAACATACGTGACAAAACGATAGCCAAATTCGTGGCTACGCCATCGAAATAAAGAGATTCCAATCTACGGCGGCTTTTCGTTTTTGAGCTTTTAAGAGCTTGTAATCACATTTCCACATATTTGGCACTTACAACACCACAGAGTAAGACATGGTGAATCTTTTGATACCAAATAACTGTAATGTGAATTTTGTTGCAAGTCAACCTTTAAGGTGCGAACAGTCGAACACGCAGAGAATGGTTGAAAAATAAAGCAGTATCTTTTAATTGAACGCATGCCACCTCTATTTGACCACCACTTTCACATTTTTTAATCTTCATGAACCCATAATAGAAAGTGATCAGTAGAAAAAGTTCCACAAAATCGTACTAATAATGACTCGGTTGCATCAATGGTAATTAATTCTTTCGTATTTTTTGTTCGTATCAAAGTCCGTTTTCCAACTCCAAAGCTTTTCGGCTTTTCTGTTAAAACCTTGAAAGCAACACCATAGAAATAATTAATAGCTATCAGGCTGATAGTACATTAGTTCCGTGTTTAAATACTATAAATCTTCAACTTTATAAGTTATATAACAATAATCTATCAAATGCTACAAATATATATTTATGAACAAGTGACATAAACAAACCCCACTTATAATACATGCAAAAACAAAAACAATTTTGAAACAAAATATTTGCACCGTTTGGTCGGCCAGTTGCGTTCTGATTGTTGCTTTCGATCGAATGAACATCTTCTGGTTGTTCAATACCTTGCACAATGTCTTCTGACCTCAGCTCTTCTTCTGCACTGCTGAACTAGTTGATATTTGCGTAAAGATAATTTTTTAGCAAAGAGAAGCTTTTACACGTTGCATTTCACCCAAACACATGTAATGCTAAACCTTTAACTAAATGCGTGTTAGGCACAACTTTTAACCTAAAACTAGTCATTCAAATACTATCGTAAATGTAAACCATTTTTTATATACTTTGAAGTATCAAGACCGCATTAAACAAAGAACTACTATTAGCCTGAAACAGTTATTAATTATTTGTATGGTGTTGCTTTCAAAGTGGTAACGAAAAAAAATGAAGCTATTGAGTTGGGCAACGACAGAATTAATAGTTATTAATGAAAACGATTCATTGTTAATACAACTTTGTGGACACTTTTCTGCTGAGCACTTGCTGCTATGGGTTTGTAAAGACCAAAGAATGTCATCAAAGTGGCAGTCAAATGGAAGTGACATTCAACTAAAGGGTGACCCTCTATTTTTCAACCCTTCTACCATAGTGGCCGTTTAGTAGAGGTGGCGTTCAATTAGAGGTTTTACGGTATATTGCTGTGAAGATATGAAAATATAAAATATGCTGTATATGCATGGATACAACATATAAATACATATATTTAGTATATTTATAGCATATATAAATACATATAATTAGTACATTACATGTATAGTAGAATTCCAGTTGTAATTATTTTTTTTAGTCCAACCGCGTCTGATGAGTGCATCGCACGAAGCAAATTTGTCGCACGATTACTAAAAGTTTCTTTTCTTCTTAATTTTTTTCAAATATATATACACAATCGAAGATGCCTACACTTTGTTCAAATAAGCAGTTGGGAAATAAGGTCAGTTACGTGTAAATCGTTAGAAACTGCAAAAAAAGTTTACCTTCTAAAAAACATGATGGCATTACTATTAAGGCCATCAGTATAAAAACTTTCCCCTCCATAGTCACGTAAAACTAACGTATTCCGATGCGCTACATCATTTATCCTTGGATACTGGTGAATGTACTTTGAATAATTGCCATCAACGCTGTGTAGGTTTATTCGTAAGGTCGGTGGAATTTATCATACGTCGACCCATACGCTGCAAAAGACGATTGTTTAATAATTAAGTCAATTTATAACATTATTTTACAACGGTTCGTGTTCGACTCGCAGCAACACCTTTCCGGAAGGTAACTGGACTTTTAGGCGACAGTCACTAGGGCGACAGACACTTAGGCAACACTTTTGGTTTGAAAGGCGACAACTTCAGACGGAAAGGCGACACGGCAGACAAACCGGCGACAATTCTAGACTCAAAGGCGACAAATTGGTTTGCTGTTTGGTTGAAGGCAAGGTAATGATGTACTGACAAACTATGAGATGCTGTCGTTGTGTGCTATGCTTACGTATATTTTTGAAACGTAGCTTTGAAAGTGTTATTGTTTTTTTGCAGACCTTTTTATACATCGAAATTGCAACATGTATTTTTAAACGCCATTGGTGGGATTGGGATTTCTCTGATTATGCTAGCCCAGACAATTAACAAAATATTAAAGTTTTTTTTAAAATGCATCTAGCTTATTCAATTAAAACACCAAAACTTGTTTTTGTATCAGCATGTTTGTTCAAAACTGTTCGAAAAGTCACGTTCTCGGCTGAATTGTCGACAATCTTGTCTCCGATTATTGAAACTTTAGAGTTATCCCTTCTCTGATTGTTGAAACCTTAGAGTTATCTTACCTCGAGAAGAAATAGTTTTATGGTTTCGATTGTCAAAATTCACAGTAGCTGGGAGAAGAGTTTGCTCTTTGTGTGAGATGAAAAGACAATTCCCTATTATTGTAATTTCTCATTTACTTGTGGAAATAATGATTTCCTTATCCTTGTTTCTTTACAATTATGAAAATAATTCAATGTCATTATAATGCAGACTCAATAGGCTAAATTGCGGTTCACACTGATCTATGTTTGTTGAGATTTTATTTGAGTATGAAGAGTGAAGGCTTTTTCTGACAGGTGTCTAAGATATATCCATATTTTACTAACTTCTGCAGCTTGTTGCAAGAAGACTAAACAGCATCACAGAAAGCTTATGGAGAAATGATCCATTCCAAAGCATAGAAATCAACTGGTCCTGATGCCATGTTACCCTAGAGTCACTTGAGATATTTGACCGAATTACCCTTGTCACAGATCCCGATGGCACACACAACCTGTAGTTTGAGACAATGAGGAGTGATCAACACCTCAAAGACCTTTGTGATATATACTCAGTTGCAGGTTAATGCTGCCATGTACCACATCATATATTATATTTTGCATTTTAACACGCACTATGAATCTTTTTTATATGCGACTATTTTAACAAAGGACAGATTTCAGAAAAGATGGGAAGATATTACATAGACAGCCATTGGCTTGAACTTTAATAACAACTTTATTAAATAGTGGTGTAGGGAATTTCCTGCAATTATTTTTGTGTATGATTGGAAGTGCAAGTGCATTCGAGCACCTGCGAGTCACTGTGTACAATTATACTCCTGTAATTCAAATTATCTTTTCATGTAAGTTTTAGAATTAGTAGAAAGTAATATTCAGTTGCCAATTTATAACCGTGAACCTGATCTCGTCATTCTAGATAGGAAAGAGAAGTTCTATCGCTAGATGGGTTTATCTACATAGTATCAATCAGTATAAAGTCATTGTAAAAAAAATGCTGCAAACTTGATATACGTATTTTTGAAGTTATATATGATAAAAATCAGCTTTACTATTTGTATAAATATACCAAAAAGCAAATTTATTAAAATGTATAAAGCTAAACTCATATGTATGTATTTATTTTCATACTGCAATTAGAACAAGAATATACATTAATTTGAAAGCTACTACTGAGGGTCCTAATACATGATACATGAGCCAAAGGTAGTATAATGACTCATCAACAGCGGTATGCTAGTGACTCAAGAATGCATCGCCTCAAAGGGGTTGAAAAAGTTGGTACCTCTATGATGTCATAAATTAGGTGGTAAGGAATCTCCGACTCTTGCCACACTGATAAGCAACTTGCCAGTTTTTCCAAGCATTCAAGGAAGGAAGTGAAAACGAAAATAGTGACTGGCTAAATGACTTCTGAGCGTGTTGACAGACTCTAAAGTTAAATTTGTGGAAAAGGATGAACGGAAGAACAGTTGGGCGATTAAAGACAGATTAATTTCAGCAGTTTTTTAAAATAACAACTATCTCAATTAAATAAATATTTGGTACATTCATTAATACAATATGAAACTCTACTGTGTGTAAAAGAATAATGTAATCAGATTAATGAGGATATAAGCAGGTAATAGATGCCAAGGAAATAAGGTGGAGCAATGCGTACAAAGTATGCTAATGCAAGATTTCCGATCTGGGCATCAATAAAGTTGGTGTCTTGTTAGTGTTCACTACTAATTCACAACAACATAACAGGCCATAGCAGGACTTAATATTTTGAATTAATCCTGCCCTCAGAATTGTCGCCTCAATGTCCAGAATTGTCGCCTGTTTGTCCGCTGTGTCGCCTTTCCGTCTGAAGTTGTCGCCTTTCGAACCAAAAGTGTCGCCTAAGTGTCTGTCGCCCTATTGACTGTCGCCCAACCGTCCATAATTCTTCCGGAAATTACCGTCCTGTGTCTCGCTCCGCTTTGATAATACACAAATGAACATAGTCAACTACGTCACTATAAACAGTAAACCACAATTTATTAGATTACATAGGATTACATACATTAGATTACATTAGATACATTAGATACATTAGATCTGGTAAACAAAATTATAACATTCAAAATATAAACGATTAAACAATAATAGCAAAGTGATGATGATGAACTTTTTATTGATTAAAAATATTATACCTAAACAAAAACAGAAAAATGCACCTTTTTATTAACATAGTAAACTAAAGTAGATCTAGTATTCATTTCAGAAACTAAAACAATGCAGATTTCAAATGGCCTCAAATGATTGCTTCAAAAACTACAGTGTTCACTTAAAATCAAACCACAAGAGCTCCTCTAGACAAGGCGGTGTTGCTATATTAGTACAACATTAGTCTCGTGTCCTCCCGTATTGGACCTCGCTGCAGGCTTGTCTCGGGTGGGTCTTGGGGCCGGGCACCGCAATCTACGCTGACGCACAAATTCAAGGATATTTTAAGAAGACAATCTGTCATTATCATTTATCCCTTTACTACATTTATATCTATATTTTTAACTACTGTTAAGGTCTTTCCTCTGCCTGCAAAAAGAGGCTCTTTGTTTAATTCAATAAAGAAATATATATATATATATATATATTAGTACACAACACTATAAGCTCTGACAGACTATGCAGTCTACAACAACAAGATTCAGAGATACTTTTCACTGCCATCAACATAAATTGTAAACGGTTCATACTCGGATCAACATATATTCAACCTGAAAATACAACAAAACTAGATACTGTTCTCAAACAAATTGATAGAGCCAGAGCCGGAATGCCTAACCTCAAGTGCGCAGAACTAGCTATACTTGGTGATTTCAATGCAAGGCACCCGGCTTGGAAGGGCTGCAAAACCAATACACTTGGCCGAAAGCTTTTTAATCACTGCAATAACCAAAACTTTGAAGAGATAGAATAACACAAAGATTTCACTTTCCTCTGCAATAATGGAGGAAGTGTTATAGACCTCATCATAACAACCCAAAATACAGCTACCATAATAAGCACCCAGTACACAGATGACTCTACAGAACTTTTTTCAGGAGCGCCAACAAGAGGTCGCATTCCGGTGTGGACATTGTTTACAACACATAAAATAAAAACGGAACCGAAAATCTCATACTCTTGGAACAGATGTTAGTGGATTAAATATACTACACAATTAGAGATACTTTCAGCAGAAACAATCCGAGGGATTGTAGCAGAAACGGATTCTACAATTATATGGAACAAAATTCTTACCAATCTTACTCATTCCAAAAAATCAAACGTCCCAAAAATTAGGCTATCAGGGCAGTGCAAACCTTACTGGAATGAAGAACTGTCAACCTTCTTGAAAAAACTAAGACAAACAAAGGAAAAATTCAAATACAGAAGTTCTTTTGAGAATGGTGATACGCTTGATTTATCAAAACAAAGATTTAGAACAGCACTGGAAGATGCAAAAACAAAATTTCTGGAAACAAAAGCAGACGCCCTCATCTGCAGTAATGGTCCAGAGTTTTGGAAGAAATTCAAGCAGACCTTTTAAATTAATACTAATGCTAAGATCGGCGATTTAAGTACTACCAGCAAAATTCTAACCACCGATTAAAGTAAAGCAGAACTCTTCTATGACAACATCTTCAAGCAAACACCTTAACATCAACTCTACATCAGACTCAGTCATCAGGGACTCGTTAGGGGCGCATGTGAACAAAAGAGTTGCAGAAGAATCGCAAAACGAACCTAGATTTCCACACTTGACCACACCAGTAACAATAGAAGAAATAATCAAGTCTCCACAACAAATTAAAACTAGATGAAAAGGACCCGACTATGACGGCTACGACTACCCTTCAATGATAAAAAATAGAAGTTTCCAGTTTTAAATTACACTCAAAATCCTGTTTGACAGTATCCTTACCTTAAGCAAGTGGCCATTTTCCAACAATGTAGTAATTTTCTTGAGAAAGCCTGGGAAGAGAGATTACTCCACAACAAACAACTATCGCCCAATCACAATAACATCTATATGTGGCAAAATTCTAGAAAGAATAATTGAGCACAGACTTAAAATTCTAACAGAGTCAGAAGGCTGGATACCAGAATACCAACACGAATTTCGTAAAAATAGATCTACCTCTACTTACCTATGTCCGATGATGATAGAAAGTCAACACAATCAATCATCTAAACAAAAAGTCGCAGGCCTTTTTATTGACCTACAAAAAGCTTTTGACAGTGTGCGGCACCAAGGAATGCTGTTCAGACCCGCTGAATTAGGAATAAATGGATCTTTCCTTAAATTAATATCTAATTTTCTCATACGACAAACAATCAGAATTACAGTTGACATTACGTCTATCACAGCCAAAACAATGCGAAATAGGACTGCCACAAGGAAGCAACTTATCCCTATACTTTTTATACTTTACACAAGAGACATGCTGAACTCATGGAATGAAGCCCCGCTTCAATATGCAGATGATGGTTCAGTTATCTGCTCAAGACCAAATGAAAAACTACTATATGAAACAATGGAAAGCAAATGCATGAAGCTCACACACTGGCTAGAACAATGGCACATGAAAGCAAACTGTTCCAAGACGGATATTATTTGGGTCAACTGCAACCCAAAACGACTTCAAGTCAGCAGAGAAAGCAATAATGATTACCAAATCTACTAAAGTTTTAGGTTTAATTCTAGACTGTAAGTTAGCATTCAACACACAAAGAAAAGAATCAAAAGCGATATTGGCCAAAATATGGAGACTACTTCTTCCGTTCATCAATGCAGGGTTAAAGCCATACTATTCTAAAAAGATACTAGAATCAAATATAATACCGAAAGTGTTTTACAATAATTTTATATGGGATCAAAAAGCTGACATCTCTCTCCATAGTGGTTTGAAAGACATACTAGGAGCAAAGACTAATCCCTCAACGGAACCACTCCACCATATCACAAACATACCTACGGCTGAGCCTTTAAGCTCCAGAGACATATGCACGTACTGTAGAATGGCAATAGGACAAAGTTATTTCTCAAAAACTTTGTTATCTGCAAACAGCAAACTTCAGAAAAAAATACATTCTCACATTGTACGTCTAAATGGTAGAAACACAACTATAGCAGATATGTCAGCAAGTCATTTTAGAAGATTCACTATTCGAAAGCATCTAATTAATGATCAACAATGCCGATGGAAAATTTAACTCATAACAGGATACTGTTCCACTGATTTATTAAAGGATCTAGAAACGGATCAACTAGAGAAAAACCCTATTCCACTTATATTACCAAGGAGACAAATATCAATTTTAACTGGGCTCTTCACAAGCCACACAACCTTACAATATCAATTATACAAACTCAATTTAACATTTACACCAACATGCACATGCCTGGATGAGGACGAAACAGTAGACCATCACCAATACAGATGCAGCAATTACACCAATCTAAGAAGAAAATATTCCCTAACCCTCACAACTATCAACACCTGCTAGAATTTGTACATGAAAGAGGCCGATTCAATTGAAAACATAATTAACCCACAACAGATAACCCATAGAAGTGAGCATCAACGATACTTTCACAGACAGATGGTACAGACCATATTGTAGTCATCCAATTATTAATAACAATCAATCTTGCCACAATCAATACTCATAGAGGATCTTTTCTTCAGACCTGAACTCTTGTATATAGTATCAATCAATTTATTTTTGTATGTTATCCTGCATTACTTATTTGAAGTCATCCTCTCATGTAAATTTTCTTTTAATTTTTACAAAAATAATCTCAAACTAAACATGAATTGTTCATTACTATCTTGCATTCAGGATACTTTTACAGTTTCCATTTTATTTGGTAATATTCCTGCAAATAGAGGCTTTTTGTTATTTTGTTATCAGCAAAATAAAATATTACTAACTAGCTAGTAAACTAAACAAAAGCCTGATAAGCTATACCTACTATGTGATCTAAGTATTAAGAGGCTTACAGTATAATTATACCAAGCTAGATTTTCTGACTGCTCTGCGAACAAATTCGTTTCGAGTTGTTTTACTACGAACCACTTGGCGCGCTATACATAGTGAATAACTTTATGGATCACTAAAAGCCCCGGATTTTCACCCGCGGATCACGAGAACTATAAAAACTAGTACGCGTCAATGAGGCCAATTTGAAGTTATCTCTCATTTTTATACGGTTAACTCGCAGTTTGCGAGAGCCGCCATCTTCCTTTCTTCTTCTTTATTGCCGCTGTTGAAGTTGTTGACAAGAATCAAACTAAAAATGGACCATAATAACTCCAATGACGAGGACTCTAGGTAACTTACTGTCTTAAATTTGCGTAGGTAGTGTACATGCATGTCTTGAAGCTTGTTTGGATGCTTCTTGTTGTATGATTTCTATTGACTTTTGTTTTAGTTATTAAACGATATTCAATGATCACGTAATTTCCAATTTTTTCTTTCGCAGGAAACTGTTTATCGGCGGAATCGCTGCACATTGCACTGGTGACGATCTCAAGGCATATTTCTCAAAGTTTGGAGAAGTTGCCATGGCCACAATTAAAACTGATGTGTACAGTGGACGGTCGCGTGGATTTGGTTTTCTCATTTTTAAGGACAAATCTTCAGTAGACAGTGTAAGTATATTATTATATTCATAAACATTTTCATCGAATTTTTGTTATACAGGAAACACTTGTCTAAAACATATTCACTACATATATTACAACGTTTGACTTCTATTTTTTGCGTTCACCTTACCAGTCATCTGTGTAACTTTTTACGTTGCATCTTCAGGTTTTAAGTCATCAGACAAAGCATGAAATTGTTGGTAAAGAGGTGGAAGCAAAGTTAGCTACGCCCCAGCAGCCAAATGGTGAACAAACGGAAAAGAATCACAAAGTTTTTGTTGGAGGTCTAGACAAGGGTTCTTCGAAGGAGGACATACAAGCTGTGTTTGAAGAACGTGGCACGGTTAGTAAAAACTTCGCAATATTCTTAACATTCAAATAAACATCTTACAAATTGACTAAGAGTTTTAAAAGCTAGTCTAACCTATACCAGTTGGAAGCGTGTTTCTGAATTTTCTAATGGTATGTTATATTAGCTTTGAACATTATTTCTGCAGGTAACTGATGTTTTTCTCCCAATCGATCGAGCAACAAATGAACCAAAAGGCTTTGCATTTGTTACATTTAAGGACACAGATATTCCAGAAAGACTATGTGAAGAAGGAAAAATTGTGATCAACGGAAAAGAGGTATTATCATTATTGAAGGGAATTAACAATTTTGTGCATTCATTGATTCTACAAATTTATACATCTTTCTTACATCTGTTCTTGCATCTTCATGAATAATGCTTCTGAAAGTGTTGGCAAAATGGAAAATGTTGCAGGCTTTGTTAGTACTGGAAGAATATTCGTGGTGCTTAGAGCTGCTGTTTCAACAAATAGACTCCTAGTAGAGGCTTCAGTCTTCATATGTTGGTGATATCAGTTAAAGCTTGTCAGATTGTGCTTGTTTGTCTCAATATTTCATGAATTGAAACATTGAATTGTCCTCTGTTTGCATCGCCTTTGTAATAATTGAACTTTGTTATCGCTAATAATTTCATGACAAACTTATTGATTGTAGATGTTCCTTGCTGTGGATAAATTGTAGTTAGACATTATTCCTGTCATTAGGCCATAGCTAAGACGTCATTGAGAGATTGGTTGGATAAAGACAGATACATTCAAGATAGCCATTGTGCAAACAGGTTTAGATCGTCATATCGTACTAACGCGGTGTATGTTGGTACTTTGCAGCGATGATCAGCTTATAGTGAGAAAACGAAAGGGCTCTACCTGGGGCTGGCCACTACCATTGCCTGTCTCACTACTATGCATACTTGTGTGGTTGTCTCTGCCGACTCCCTCTTAGCAACTCAACCACCAAGCACCTTCACCCACTGTTGGTGACCAGCTGCTGTCGTAAGCTCTAGGTAGTAGCTCCAGGTCTGCCAGTCATAAACCACTCGCAATCCCCACATAGATTGCTCTCTGGATACTTGTGTGGTTGTTTGTTGATTTTTTTCGTTGTAGCAGTAAATGAATAATGCGGCTAATGATCTGTTGATAGAAATGTCTGGTGCTAAAGTAATTGTAAAGACGCTCTGAAGTTGATGCAGTAGCTTCTCTCAGTAACGGTAACTATGAAGGTAAAGTTAAAGGGCTCTGAGGGTAAAAAAAATGTATTCCATGGTTGTAACTATTGTCAGTTGTTTTTAGTGCGATGTCAAAAAAGCAAACAGCAAGTCTGACTCACGTGGCGGTTTCCGTGGTGGCTTCAGGGGCGGCCGTGGTGGATTCGGTGGTAGGTATTTGTTGACTGTTAGTATCTTTTCTTGTAAGATTATTTACATTCTGTTCATTTGACATGTAAACCAGATGGTCCATAAGATATTTGATTGAACGCACCATCATTTTGGCAAATGGAGACAATCGGTTTGTTTGCCGTTTACCTAATACGAGTTTAAATACGCGTGTAAAACTTTTCAAGTTTGTGTTAGCTATTTGGCAATGAGCAATTATTCTTGCTGTATAGTGGGTGACAGTGACCCTATATTTTAATTGTTATTCAGGTTAAAACTTACGTTTCAGCATCTTAACATATTTATCTACTGTAAATCAACCTAATTTATGTGCACAAAAAAGTGTGGTGTGCTAATTGACTGGAGAATGTGTCTCCATAAAAAAATTCTAGAAATATAAATTGAAATAATTTTCTGGACCATATTGTTCTTGTTAAAAAGTCTTTTTTTTCCTTTTGAAAGGACAAGTTTGGAAAAAATTGGGATGGATTAGGCAATTTATTGTATTTTACTGTTGGTGTAGTGTGAAATTCCTCTACTATAGACATTTCTGAAGCGGAATATTTATACGTTGTAGGAGTCTACTGTACTTGAGAAAGCATTGGCATGTTTGACAAAGTCGTCCCGATCCAAGTTGTTGTTGTTTCTTTTGAAAAATATATATAGACGACTGTGTTGTTTATAAGTTATTTATGATCTTTTGTGTTGTAGGTAGAGGAGGCTTTCGTGGTGGTTACGGAGGCGGGTATGATCAAGGCTATAGTGGAGGCTATGATCAAAGCTATGGTAGTGGCTACCAGGGTGGATATGGAGGGCAAAACTACGGTGGTTATGACCAATATGGAGGTGGTTATGACCAAAGTGGAGGCTATGGTAAGTAAAGTGCGTGTTGTCCAATATTTATCTCTTCAATTAATAATTCATTTATGATTTTACGTTTTAATGATTTTTCTCCAACTCTGTTCCGCTGTCCTAATGGCTGTATGTCATGTTGCTTTTAGTCTGAATGTAGTTGCGCTATGCTGATGATTTTACAGTTCTCTATATATCGTTTACGTAACACAGTTTTTCATATATGACATAGGTGGTGGCTACGGATATGATCAATCTCAAGGTGGATATGGACAAGACCAGTATAAAATGAAAGCAGGTCGAGGCCGGGGTGGTAGCTACACACCCTATTAAACAAACTTTGTACATTATTGCTTCTTACGGTTCTTGTCTACATTTGCACACTATTGTAAATTGTGACCAGTACCTTTTTGTACATAGCTACCTTGAATACATATGTTTTGTACCACTGTAGTCCAGACTGCTCCTAGTATCTCACACGCATTTGGCATGTTTTCATATGTGCACACAGAACTTTTAGTGTCTTTTTTATGGCATGGCATCAACAATTAAACTACTGAATCACTCCACTGTAGTTTATAATCTAATTCTTGAATAGAACACAACTGTTGCTTTTTAGTTTAAAAACTTACATAAGATGGGTGTCTAGTTGTATTCTAACATCCTCATCTCTTCATGTATCAAAAAATATCCCAGTTCAATGTGGTTAACTGAACAACTCAAGTCTAATCCAAGAACAAAACATTTTCGATTTGTTAAATGCCAGATGATTAATCTGTTCTAGCTTAGAATATTGAGGATTATCTAAAGCTAGTACCCATCTACGAGCATCAATGCTTTCAAATTGGGTTGTCAATAAAATACGCGTAGCTAGTCAGCATTGTCTAATTGAGACAATTGGTAAGCACTTGGAAATACGTATACGCACCCTGGTGTGTCAAATGTGATGACATTTGACACACCAGGATGCGTATACGTACATTTGACAACGCCGACATGAATAACCCATATTACCAACTGGTGTAAACAGGGCTATGCTAGCTTACTCAGTTACATGGATTTCAGTCATGTTTTAACGAAAAACAGCTCAATGTCTGATCATTTCATTCTGAAACTATTGAAATTATTGAAACGGTTTTTAATGTTTTTGTGATTATAGGTTATGTAGATCTGTAAAGTTGTTTAAAGGTTTGGTTAGTTTACTCACCTTGAATCAAAACAAGAAATAACAAATCTATTCCTGACAGTCTAACAAGTGCTGCTTCCAATCAGCCCAAAAACCGTCATGACTCAAATTTGTTAGAAATTCCATGCTGATGACACATGATAGGCAACACGTCTATGGCCACCAGCAAAGGAGGAGTATTATAATAATAGAAGAGGAGGAAAATAAGGAATGACATTTTGTAATGTGTTGACAAGTTAGTTTGAGATTTAATTTGAGTGCCAGCTAAAAGAAGTTCTTAGTTGTGTAGGCAGTACATAAGGTTTTTTAAGCAAAGGAGTTGAAGAAAAATAAGAGTATTTTATGATATATTATTTTAAGCAATCGCTTCTGGATAACCAAAATTTTGTTTAAGTAGCTCATTGGAGCGTTTCCTTATGATTCCAAGCAATAAACTATTTTGCTGTTAATTTGAGTATTATATAAAAAGAAGGCATTTCTGGTAAGATTAATGAGGTTTGGTGAATAAATCGCAAGCTTTGTCGCAGTTGTTTTCTCAATAGTTCTGTCTTGACCAGTTCAGTGTACTCATACCTGCCAACTCTCACGCATTGGGCATGAGACTCACGTAATCACCCCAAAGAAAAAATGAAAATGCGTGAGATTTTTGCCCCAATTTCCACAATTTTATATATACTATCATTGATACATCAATTGCCCCAAAACCAAATCTCACGCATTGGCCCACTTTTGGGTTGGCAGGCCTGAGTGTACTATCTATTGTAACACCTAAAATTTTACACTATTTTTCATTTTTATGTTTTGTCTATTCATGGAAGTTTTTTGTTAATCAAAATTTATTTTGTGGATTGTGAATAGCTGAAATTTGTCTTGTTTATTTGGCTCTATTTATTTTTAGTGCCGATTATATGAACATGGTAAACTGCCTTTAGCTTTTAGCAGAGTAACTGCTAGTGTTCAACAAAATTTAAGGTGTAACTTAAATTTTCTTGAACACTAGCAGTTACTCTATGGCATTCATCGGCCATCATTAATCGGCCATCGGTTAATTATTTAATGGACAAAAATATTAGCCATTTCTAAATTACAAAGATAATAGGAGTGTTTGTATGACAGCAGAAAATTTTCTTATAGTTATCACCAGATTTTGACTAGCGTTTAAATTAAGACTACACAAAAAAGGGAGACCATTTCAAACCTTTTGTAAATCCCTGCTCTACCGTAAACATGAAACTTGCTTTCCTGTTCAGTATTGATCGCTCACTCTGTTTCGGTGTAGATCATCGGTTTGCTCCCACCTAAATTAAACTTCTTCCAACATCTCACAATTGTGAGTAAAATGATAGACATGAGCAAAGATTTTTCTACATACTATATGGAGGTTAATGGAATTAACTGCGCCAGTGTCAGCTCAACAAGCCTGCTGGTGGTGGCAAGAGCAGCATCACGAAGAATTTTTCATTTTGCAAACACTAACAAAACTAAACGCCTTAATATGCAGGTCAGATAAAAGATTGGTACACATATTGTAATGTAAAAATCGAGCATTATGTACACTACAATTATAGGTAGACATTTGCTTCTCTAAATTTTATTGGATTGAAGTCATTAGAATAGTTTGGTAAACAGAAATATAATTATATGCACAGCCGGCTGTGTTTCATTTGTAGATCTCATCAATAGAGTTTCTGGTTAGCATCGAGATTGTTCACTGATAGCATTGTACTGCAGCACCAATCTGCATTGTAATTTCTCAGTCTTTGATACTATATAAGGGTTATAGTCTTGCATTAACTTGATATGTCAGAATGATAGTCTTTTAGGCAGTGGAACTAGCGCTGTTCAGCAGTCTCTTCTAGAAGTTAGTTTGTTTCTGTACTGAAATAGCTGCAGTTTGCTGTGGCCAGTTAGAGGATAATACAGACTACCAAGTGTAGACACAAGACCTATTAGCTTCCTGTACATGTATGTTATGGTGTAGAGGCGTTTGGTAATTATTCAAATAGGCAGTGCTAAGAGCAGTCCATAAAGACAGGCCCTTCGAGACAGATGAGCAGTTGATATTTACACCCATTCTTTAAGAATGACGTGTTTTAAATGTTAGTTTCAACAAAGGCCTGTAACTGAGGCTCACTAAGCCGAGCCTGTCAAATATAAGTCAGTCAAGAATATGTTTGTGATGACACTTGTTGTTGGTGGTTAGGTACAAATGAGTTACCTACTCAACTGCGGCCACCCAACTACCTTCTGGCATTGCAGAATAATTGTGGAGATATATTACGTCTGATGCTCTCTTAAGAGACCACCAGCTGCTAGCTTTCGTAGTGAGTATTCAGACTATATTTTGCTACACTTATGCACGTAGAGCTTCTTTGTTATACTTGATATGAAAAACAACTGCAAAACCTTTTTACTAATCGCAACTAATAACTTGAATAACTGTATTTAATCAACAAGACATGTTACATTGTCACTTATAATCACTTCTTGGTGATGGTTACTTTCTTTTTGATCCAGCACCTTGTAGTTGTTCCTTCAACTCTGATGAAACCCTATAAAAATGCAGCCCAATCCTTTAACTGCAAAACATTTCCTCAGTATTTGGGAAGATTAACATGTTAAAAATAAAACATTGATGCACTTACTGTTTTTACTTACTATTACTCATAAAGAAGTATTTTACTCGCACGACAACTTCCTATTTTTATATAAAACTAGCGGAATTCCCAACGTTGCACGGGTATTAAAAACAGCTTATAAACATCGTCAGGCAATGTAGTTGCCTGCCACTTGCATTAGCCTGGCACATTGCCAATGGCTAACTTGAGCAAGCTAGTAACTGTCTTGTTAAACTTCCTAATAAGAGCACACTTTAATGACATTGCGCCGTAAAGTAATGCAGAGTCGCTATGCATTTTTAACCTAGATAACCACTCATATCGACCAATGAATCTAATGCATCTCGCGTAGCTCAATTGGTTAGCTTGTTGTGTGGTGAAAGGGAGATGATTCCAAAATCAAATCTACTGCGGTATGGATTCCTCATTCCAAGATTTTAATAGCTATAGCTGGACAGACAGACCGATTGACAGACACTGAGATTTATATACAGTGAAACTCGGATAACTCAAACTTCAAGGGACCGAGCAAAAGTGTTCGAATTATCAGAGTGTTCAAGTTATCAGAGCACTGTCACAAGTCCATGTATTTACTTATTTATTAGTAGATACATGAACATATACAAACTATAATATAAATCAAAAGCACAAATGGCTTGTTTCAAATTAAATGCTTCTAATGTAAAGTTTAAAACGTTTTTATCAAAAAGTATAGAGATTTTTCTATCACTTGAGATTGGTTTGTTGTTTGAGGTGATGTTATTGCCAGGACGTTTTTAGATTGACATTGGCAAAACTTGATCGTTGCTGAAATGCTCAAAGAAAAGACATCTTTTTCTTTTGAGCGTTTTACCCACGATCAATTTTGCCGATCTTTCTTGAAGTTTATGGAAAGATTACCTTACTTTACCTGGGATTCGTTAATAGCAACACTCCGAGGCAGTTCAATTAGAAGTTTTACGAGGTTTTACGGTACATTGTATATCACTCACGCTTTTTGAATGGATACTTATTAAATGTACACACGTATTTTGTGTTTAGGTCAAACGATGAATAGTTTTTTTTAGCTAAGACAAAGTATACGTTTGATTTCAACAATTTTTAAGACGTTTTAAACATTCAACATTCCGACGTTAATTCAACACGGAATCAACGTCGGAAAACTATTCATCACGGGCTAGCCGGGTCACGCACTCAAGGATTTTCGCCACGCAAATACAAAACAAAAACAACATGCTGTTTTTGTTTTGTATGTGCGTGGCGAAAATCCTTGCGCCCGTGACCCGGCTAGCCCGTTCTATTCATCGTATAGCAGTATAAATCAAATTTCATCAAACCTTTAGAACAGTCGTTGACAAAAATATTTTGCCGATGGAGGTAATAACGACGCTTATGAATTACGAAAAGTTGAGGTTTACCTCTATGGCTTGGAATAAAGTGATTTTCTAAAGCGATAGCAACCGTTTCGGTAGCCGTTGGGCAAAAAAACAGTTCGTTATAACAGCGTTGAATTCGAGTTATATAGAGCCATTTATCATTGCGTGAGAACGGACCAAACAAATCCAGTCGAGTTAACCATGTGTTCGCTATATCCGAGGGCGAGTTATCCATGTTTCACTGTATATAAAAGTATCAGTAGACTATCCTTCTTCTGAATACCAGTAGTAGCTAACAGGAATATATACTTTATTACCTTTTACAATGTTTAAATTACAGTAATACTGAGCAAAATTAGGTTCAAGTTATTCCAACACAACTCAGTTTTCTTCTTTATAAATTAATTGCCTGCTCCTGATCCTGAGCACCTTTTTTATCAGGGCAGTAATAAAACTATATTTTCATAAAGCAATCTGTGGGGCTTTTTAACCAACATTTGAAATGCCCGGCATTTTCTATAGACATACCTAAAAACATAATTTATGAAATCTTGATTATAATGCGATTCCTGAAATTATTTCTATGAAGTACCACAGTGTATGTTATAGGAAAGATGAGTATAGATACTTGTTGAGAATGTGAGCTGAGCTTAAGGAGTTTTCCTCTCTATGTCAGAAAGTTATTAAATTTATCTTTATATTTGCATTAGTACAGGTGATGTCATGAAAACCATGGCATAGCTTACCATAAAAACAGCAGGAATTACAAATGAGATAAAACTCTTTGTAGTCAACCTTTAATAATCAGCAAGTGATTAGTTAGCACTGCTGTTGATATGGTAAAAATATGGTAAAAAATTGTTCAGCAAGCGAAGCAAATACAGTACAAATACATTTGGCTGCTGATGATTCGTCTCATAGGTACCATAAACTACACATAACATTAAGGCTGAATAATTATTAAAAAACATGACACCAAATTTTATGAATACCATCATTACAACTCTATATTAGAGAGTTCCCTTTTCATACCTATATCTGCATAGTTTTATACAATGCATTTGTTTTAGGACTATATGTAATTACCTGCAGTGTGTTTTATTAATTTTTCGAACTGTGTAACAACTTAATCAAAATACAATGTATTTCCATGAGAACTAACAGAAATAATCTGCAGTGATCGAGTCACTTCTATGAAATTCTTATGCGGTCTACTTTTCAACTTTATTCATCGATCACATCACATTCTACAATAAGTTCTAATACAGACTACAATTTAATTTGATTATAAAATCATAACATCTAATGACATAACACTTGAAATCTTGTTTTGAAATGTGAACCTGAAACAGTACTTCCTAATGGACAATATTCTTCTTTATTTCTCCTGACGCATAAATGAATATATTTTTTTGATTTTATTATTTCAAACCTAAGAAAATATGAAAAAGAATCTCAATAACAAAAAATCTTCCAAGTACCAGTTGAAATTACTACTTGAATATTATATTTAAATCAAACAACTATAACCTAAGTTATTACTGTAAATAAATAGGTCCTAAGCTACCAGATGGCTTTTAACCTATAGTATTATCGCTTGTTACATGTTGGATGTCATTGGATATTTGTAGAGACTAATTAAGTAACAATCGGGAGCATTGAGTAGTGTGCTGGAAGATAGCGTGAAGTGTATTTGTTCCTAATACAATCAACAACATACAAGTAAACAAATAGCGTGTGAACCAAAGTAATATGATAATGCTACATCTCTCCTATTATATAAAGGCATCAGCAAAGTGTGAGCATAAAACAAAATGATAATATAAAGCGTATCTACTGAACTACTGAGTATAATAAAATGACTATTACAATAATAAACCTACATCTACTGCTCCGACGAGGAGTTGTCGTAACCTGTGGTCTGGGCGAGCTATATAAGTGCGGTCTACTTTCTGTAGGTTCAGGAGTATTAGATATGTGATTGTCAGTATTCTGATTGTCAGGTAGAGGTATAACAGCACGTCGGTTACGACGAACTTCATTAGAGTCAGTGAGCACTTGAACAGAATTGTCAGGAAGTGTCTGGGTTACGATACCGGTTCGATCTAGATCACGTACGTATACATTGTCAGATGGTACGACTTCTGGTAACTTATGAGCGTTGTGACGTTGGTCGTGGTTAGTCTTCATATTCTGTTTGTACGCACGCTCTCGATCCGAGATGATATTGTAGTCGTGTACAATCGGCATTAGAGAAGACGGATCAACAGGCAGGTCTGTCCTAAGTCTTCTATTCATCAGCAGTTCGGCGGGTGAGTACCCATTCAGTATGGGTGTGCTACGATACGCTAGTAGAGCTCGGTACAGGTCAACAGACTTGTTAAGCAAGTTCTTGACAGTGCGTACAGAACGCTCAGCAGCTCCATTGCCTTGTGGGTAATGTGGGGAGCTAGTCACACTTTGAAAGGAGTAATATTTGGCGAATTCCTTAAATTCTTGACTAGAATATTGTGTCCCGTTGTCAGATACAACTGTTTCGGGTATGCCATGTCGGGCAAATATAGATTTGAGAGATGTTATGACAGATCTGCTGTTTAGGTCGGCTAGTTTACTAATCTCTACGTACCTCGAGAAGTAATCTGTGACAAGGATGTAGTTAGTTCGCTGCCAGTAGAATAAGTCTGTCGCTACACGTTGCCAAGGTCTGTCGGGCAGTGTACTGGGCTTCAACGGTTCACGGTACTCTGACTGGTTTTTCTGGCAAGTTGTGCATGTCTTTACCATCTCTGCTACCTCAGCCGAGATTCCGGGCCACCACACTGAGCGGCGGGCGCGTTCTCTACATTTTTTAATACCTAAATGTCCGTTATGTAAACGTGTCAGTATATCATGACGTTCTGAGAGTGGTATGACTATACGTTTACCATGTAATAGTAAACCATCAGTTAATGTTAGATCAGACTGGGCGCGCCAGTCCACGTCACCAGGCGCTGGTTTCCACGTCGGAGAGATACGACGGCCAATTGTGTTGTGTATATTTGATAACTAATTGAAGTGTGGTATCTTCAGACTGTTTGCGTTTGAGTTCAACTAACCTCGGCTCAGTTAATGGTAAATAGTTAATGTCTGAAACAGCACCGATTTCCACATTATTGGCCAACTCGATATCGTCCTGGCTCGGCTTACCAGACAGTTGCTGTGAAAGTAGGTCAGCAATGTGATTGGTTTTACCCGGTATGTGTTACACAGTGAACGAGTATTTCATGGTTCGTAGTCTCTGGCGTTGGATGCGTATTGTCAGATCATTCACAGCCTTAAAGTTGAAGATTGGAACTAAAGGTTTGTGGTCGGTCTCTATTCTAACATCAGGGTGTTCCAGAATATACATTTCAAATTTGGTGCACGCCAAAGCTATTCCTAATGCCTCATTCTCGATCGGAGACCAATTCTTCTCAGTGTCAGTCAACGATCTAGACTTGCATGCTACCAAGCGACGAGTGTTGTCCTTCTGTATCGGAAACACCACTGCTCCTAGTCCTTCATTAGATGCGTCGCGCATAATAATAGTGGGACGTTCCGGACAATTTTACCAGGCTAAACATGGAGTGGATTTAAGTTCGGCTTTGATATCGATGACAGCCTGACGCTGTGCAAAATCCCACACCCATGGAGTGTCCTTGTGGAGTGAAGCTCGGAGTGGTATGGTTAATTCAGTTATTCTCGGTGAAAATTTACTTAACTGATTGACGGATCCTAATAGTGAATGGAGTTGTGTTCTATTGGTAGGGTCGGGTAATTCAAGAATGTCTCTTATGCGGTCGGGGTCGGTAACGACGCCATTTGCGCTTATAACATGCCCCAAGAACTTAACTGTTGATTGTCCAAATTTACACTTTTTATAATTCAGTGTCATGCCTGCCGCTTTGAGTCGGTCTAGAACTCGGCGTAGGTGAGCATCATGCTCGGATTGACTTACAGAACTATAAACTATCCAATCGTCCATATGACACACTACACCATCCAATCCATCGAGTATGTCCCGCATACATCTCTGGAAAATGTCACCAGCACTAACCAATCCGAAAGGTACTCTGTTGTAGCAAAACCTACCGAAAGGTGTTATGAATGTCGTTAATAACCGTGAGTTGTCTGCTAACGGTATCTGATAATAGCCCGAGTTAGCATCAAGTTTAGTCAAATAACGAGCGGCTGAAATTTTGGCTAATGAACTGTCTACTGAGCTACTAGGATGTGTGTCACATTTAAATGCTCGTTTTAAGTTTGACAAGTCAGCACATATTTGAATCTGGTTTGGATCCTTTTTCGGTACTTGGACCATATCTGCACACCAGTCGGTCAGCCTTGTCACCTTAGATATCACACCACTTGATTCCATTTGGTCTAACTGTCTCTTTACTATCGGCAGTCTAGGAAGTGAAACATCATACAGAACGTGTAACGCCACAGGTTCGACATCGTCCCTAACTTCTATGTTGTATGACTCAAAAAGTTTACCTAGGCCTACAAAAACTTCAGGATATTCCGTTTTAAATCTACAAAAGTCAGTAACATGTGTAGCATCAGTAACATTCATAACATGCTCAGTATCACAATGAACTAAACCTAAAGAAACACAAGCGGTTTTGCTCAACAAATTAGTTTGCTGGTTTTGTACAATGTATAAAACTTCATTTACATGCTTATCAGCTATTCTCAATCTAGCATTTACTTTGCCTAAACAGGTAATACAGTGTTGCCAGGGCCTATAAGACTGGCATATTTGATTGCTACGCCCACCAAAGTCACTACACACTGACACATCCGCGCCAGTGTCAAGCTTAAAATCATGTTTTACTTCACGACTGTCATCTAAGGATACAAATAATGATGCAGACCAAGGCTTGTTTGTAATGTTAGCATGTCTAACTTCACCTAAGAATGGGTCGGGTAAGTTTACTTCAGTTACATTAGCAGTTTTCTTACGACACATAATCTTCCAGTGGCCCGTGAGGTTACAAAGGTCACATTTAGATTTGATGGCTGGACAAGACTGCTTGTTGTGCTGTGGAGTTTTGCCGCATCGAGTGCATCTAGAGCCAAGGTGTCCAAATGGAGGCCCGTGGGCCTGATCCGGCCCTCCAGCTCAATAATCAATTATTGATTAATGATCCGGCCCTCCAGCTGTTTTTATCAGGCTCCCCAGCTGTTGTAATTTTTTAATGTTTTGAAAATTTTAAAGAGTTTGTTTGGCAATGTATTATTGTATCAGTAGTAATTATTACCGTACTTTTCGGACTATTAACCGCACCTTTATATTGGCCACATCTGCTTTATTTAAAAAAAAAACGGTAATAAAACAATACATAAGCCGCATCTTCTGTATATGCCGCAAAACTCATGACGGTGCTTTCAACATGGCAGCAACTTTGCTCGTTAAAACAGAACAGTGCCATTAGGCACTGTTTCGTATTAACCGACGCTTTTAACCCAGTGCCTAACAGAACAGTACCGCAGTAGGCAACGTTTCGTTTTTTATTTCACCGCTAGAGGCGCATTAACCACAGAAGCCGGTTAATGCGCCCTAGCGGTGAAAGAAAAAAACTGCAGAATAGCCGCAGCTTCTAAATCAGCCGCATGACTCAAAACATCGCAAAAAAAGTAGCGGCTAATAGTCCAAAAGGTACGGTAGTTATCTGAAGTCACCTGACCAGCATTATCGGCAATACTAGAATTTAGTTTTGCGTTAGTGTGGGGGATTTCTCAGCGTAAATTGTTTGATTGTATGACTAATGACTTAAAAAAATAATTCGTAAGCAGTCATGGCTCAGAGATTGGTAGACAGAGAAAACCGACATTTTAATCCAAACTGGACTACACAATTCTTTTTTCATGAAGTACATGTGAAACCTATATGTTTGATATGCAATAATTCAGTCGCTATAAACAAGGTAGCAAATATCAAAAGGCATTACACTCAAAACCGTCCTGACTATGACGAAAAATTTCTTCCAGGGACAGCTAGGAGGCAGGAACAGCTTGATAGATTAACAAGGCAGGCTAATGGACAAATGGCTATGATGAGGGGAGCTACAGGCTTGCAACAAAGACCAGCTACTGCTGGTTATGAGTTTGTTATAAAATTGCTAAGGCAATGGCTCCATACAGCCACAGTGAACTGTTCAAAGAATGCATGGTTTCAGCCATTCAAGCGCTCTACCCCGAAAAGCTAGATATTCAGCAAGCTGTTCAGTCAGTACCGCTATCTAGGAATACGTGTGCCCGACAGATAGAAGCTATTGCCAATCATGTGACTGAAGGTGTCAGATATAACTTGAACAGTTGTAAATAATTTTCAGTTGCAGTAGATGAGAGTACTGACATTAACAATGTTGCTCAGCTGAGTGTGTATGTTCGGTATTATCTCAACAAGTTTAGTGAGGACCTTGCAGCAGTTATTCCACTGACAGAACGTACGACTGGAGAAAATATATATCAGGCATTCAAGGCTTATATGGACTCCCATAAAGTGTCAATGCAGAAGATAATTTCTGTAGCAACAGATGGCGCCCCAGCTATGGTGGGTGTATATTCTGGTTTTGTTAATCACCTGAAAGTTAACAATGCTCAGATGATTGCATTTCATTGTATCATACACGAAAGCATTCTCTGAGCACAACTGAAAGATGAATATGCAAGTCTTATGCTGGACATAATGAAACTAATAAACTTTCTCAGATCAAAATCATCTCGACGACACCACCAGCTCAGAAAATTTCTGCAAGAGTCTGATTCTCAGTGTGATGAATTGTTAGTACACAACAATGTCAGGTTAGTACCATACTGCTATCTTCGAATTATTGTTGACATACTTATTTTCATTACATTATGATGAGGTAAAAAAGCACAGCAAAGTTGAGAATATTGTCAATTATTTTTAATATACAATGTACTTTAATGTATATTTGCAGATGGCTGAGTAAGGGTAGAGCTTTGCAAAGAGTATGGACTGTAAGACAGCATATTGAGCAGTTTTTTAGTGAGATTGTAGGGGATGCAACAGAACGATTTTTAGAGATTCTCAGATCGGAGCATTCACTGAGAGACATGGCTTTTCTGACAGACATTTTGGCTCATCTGAATGACCTAAATTTGAAATTGCAGGGTGTTTGGGCTCTGTGTTCAACGGTTTTGGGTCTCTGTGTGTCACTATTCTGGCGTTTATCTCGGTTATTGTTGTAACCTTTGGATCTCACCATGTCCACCGTATCGGTACCACCAGCAACGTTAGCTCTAACCACAGGTTTAGCTTCTTTAGCAGCTTCATATTTCTACAGCAGCAGCTAGAATTAGGTAAGTTTACTTCCGACTGCAGCTTTTCATTCAGGCGGTCATCACTAACTCCTTCGACTAACCTGTCTCTTAATAGTTCTTCTCTCCACGCTCCATACGCACAATTCTCTGCCTGTCTAGAAAGTTAATGTATATAACTGTCCATCCCATCTTGATCTTGAGTTAGTTTATTAAATTTAGCACGTTCTACGATAGTGTTATTTCTGACACCAAAGTAGTCATTGAAGGCCGTGATCACGTCATCATTTGCGTCTTTGTCTATATTCCTGGCTAGTATAATATCTTCTGCTTGCTCTCCTAAAGTATATACTAATGTATTTATTTGTTCGCATTCTGGCTGTTCGAATAGCCTGCTGGCATCCCTATATCATAACCACCTTGCCCTCCATCTAGTCCATTAAAATCGAATCTATCTGGAGGTGTCAATCTTGGTGCATGAAATCTAGGAATACCAGCCGCTTGAGGGTTCTCCTCCTCTTCCATAATGAACAGCTGGTCAGGAAGAGGAGTTTCGCTGCCACCATATAGTATTATCGCTTGTTACATGTTGGATGTCATTGGATATTTGTAGAGACTAATTGAATAACAACCAGGAGCATTAAGTAGTGTGCCGGAAGAGAGCGTGAAGTGTATTTGGTCCAAATACAATCAACAACATACGAGTAAACATATAGCGTGTGAACCAAAGTAATATGATAATGCTACATAACCTAGTTTATATAACACCTCAATATGTTGTAAACCTTCCTTACACCTATAAAAGTTTCCTTTCAAAGGTGTGATTTAAACTCTACAACTATGACCTATGTTATAGTGGTGACTATGACTTAATAAGGTTTTACCACCAGAGGGCCTCCAGCTCAGTCTTTCAGGACATCAACATCTTACAACCATGTTTGACCCACTGATGTTTAACTGCAAAAGTTTTACCCCGCAAAAGTTTGGTCTATATTGGCTGACTAGTTTCAGAATTCATAGAGGATGAACAAACAGACAAGCGAAGACAAATTATATATATATATACATATCTTTGTTCTGACACAATGGTTTTGACATTAGAAGCAGTTTCAAATGTATGTCGAGGTGTAACCGTACTAAAGAGTAAAAAACCAGGGAATAAACAGCAGCGTAATGAAGATGATGGCAAGAGGCGTATTACACCAAGAAATAAATTAATTTTGGCTATGAGGAAATAATCAATCGCAAATCAGGCATTTTTTCAACAACTTTGTCAAACTAAACATCTTGTAAGACTTTAGGCACATCAAAAAATGTTCAGTTGCATAAACTGATAAGAGTATTGATGTAAGTAAAGTGATCATAATTATTTTTTTATGGTATCGCAAACTTGGTGAATAAAATGTTCACAATTGTAATATTTTGCAAGAACCTGAGTCTTGGGTATCAACTTGCGTAAATACAGAACTTTTTCAAAATCTCTGATGCCCCACAACACTCACATTTTTGAATTATTTGCTTAACCAGAAAATGCATTATCTAGTTTTTCGATTTTTAGCTAAGCATGTTTGGTTGAATTGTTTCAGGATTGATGGTTATTTGACCTTCTCTGTAAAATGCCTTTTATCATTGTTAGAATAGCCAACATGCAGTAGCGATCGTTCACTCACAAAACATCACTCAGTTAAACTTTGCATATAAGCTCACTGTTTACCTGCTTTATTCACGAGTGAAAAATGCTAGTTGAATTATAGACAATGTCAGCATTGCCCTAAGTTTAGCCAAGCTTCTTCTTCATGAGGCTCACCATGCACACAAATGTTGTTGGAATATGACTTTATCTTGCCCACCACGCTAAATGGCTTAACAACTTGACGACTGACAGAATAGAATGAAGTAACAAACTACACATATTGACAGCATACAAGTTGGTGAATAAATTGAAGACATTTTTTGTTTCTGTGCCTATTGTCATTGTACATGAAAGAGAAACTCGGACTAAAAATCACGGACAGTTTTTTGCTTTTGGTAAAACCTTAGAAAATTTATCAAACAGTTTAAAAAGTCGATATATTAATTTATATAGCGGGTCATGAGTGAGACAGACAAGCACTGAGCAAATGATATGGACTACGAGTGGCAAAACTACAGGAATGAGAGTTACGTTCTTAATCATCATTAAGAACAGCGTGGTAACATTAACTCACCTCCGTGCAGCTTTGTGTGTGTACATACATGTATATATATCTTAACATTCTCATTTTAGCATTACGCTTGATTGTATTGAATTGTATCTAATGGTTCTGTATTTTCATGCTTATAAAGCTTATGTAATAAAGAGCCTGTAATGTTTAGAGCTTATGTAATAAAGAGAAAAATACTTTTTCACCAGTAATCTTGCTTGTAACAATTACAGTTGCGCATGAGAGCTATTAGTCTATTACTCATTTGGTGTAAAACAACTTGTACGCGGAGCCGTTGATATAAAAAACCCCAATTGGGGGTTTTATATCATTGGCGGAACCCACTTGCAAGTGGCTAGTTAGCGCTGACTTCCACAACATACCTATAGCAGTCTTGATTGCAATTTGTCTAGTCTATTGCAGTGGTCACATTAGGTTATTAATTGTCGAGCACAAGACCATCAATTTATCATTTATTGCAAAAAAGATAGCAGCTCGAAAGCGGGCTGCGGCATAACTTTTTATTACCGATCGCTATAGCGTTACTACAAGGTCGACCGACTTCTTAGCAACGAACAACGGAAGTGGAAATGCGAAGCACTAACTACGCTAGTTGATGCTCCATAGCCCATACTACGTAGGTAGGTTGTCCCCGTAACATAACATCGATTTCGATTGGTTGTTTATGGAGCCTAATTCTATATTTAGTGTTTGACGTTATTTCCTACTATATAAGCTATTGCACCACTGCCTGGCGCCTAGTAAGCTCGATACGTTCAAAAAGGTTAGTGGCGTGGGTTAAAAAATCCACGCTGAGACTGGCGTTATCTGTGTTAGACAACAACTGTAGATATTGAGAACGGCAACATCAACCGACCTTTAATTAAAGTTACGAACCTGAAGGGTACTAAAAAGGCGGTTTAAGAGTCACTATTTCCGTGAGTAACGCCTTACTTTCGCTATTGTTCAATATACAGTGCTGTTATTGAATATCTTTGCGTTTTCCTTTGCTGCAACCATTCTTCATCGTCTTGTTTTTAGTGAAATGCTTTCGAATTGTAGTTTATTTGTTCTGGTGAAACTACTAAATCTCCAGAATGTCAGATATATCAAGAACTCGACAGGATATGGTCTTTAGAGTGGTCAGAGACGGGCTTGGCTGCGCATCCCGACATGCGTTCGCTGAGCCCAACTGGTGGTCTATTTAACAGCTTCAGTAAGTGACTAGTCTATTATAAAGGCATTACTTTACTAACATATTAACTAAAAAATCAAACTGATGTTTATGATTTGTTTGTGTGCTATAACAAAAACTCACATTTTAGATACAAAGCATGAACCACCCGACCCAATGGAACTTGACCCTGACTTCTTACGGACTCTAAACTTGCCTCAACGACCAAGTACAGACAGTTTAGAGAGCGATTTGGACACCGACACAACTATGATAGACAATTGGCAGATGAATGAAGTTTTTCAAGACATATCTTCAGTAATTAATGTATGTATCCTATTTTCAATTAGCTACCGAATCCATTTAGCCAAATTTCAGTGATAACTAAGGAATGGACCGTTTTATAGATATTAATATAGATCCGATTGCGCTTTAAAAATTTCTCATTAGCCAAGTTATTGATTTCTTTTGTCATTTTGTCAATGGCATGTGAACCAGCATCACTTGCTTGCCGTATAAGTCATTGCATAGGCCACACAATGCCATTCTTATCAATGTAGGACTATGATTCAGATAACGAGCTAGTTGAACCGTGCACTGATAATAACAGGTGTCGCCCTTTCCGCTCAGCTTTGGTAGATCTGTTTAGTCGAACACTTGCCAATGTGAGCCAATCATTCATGGACTCACCTTGATCGGTGATTATCGATTGTTGTCTAATGTGTCACTACTCATTTCATGGATGGTTTTAGGAGCCTACTGAGCAATCTCCGTCTGATTGTGTTGACAACACTGATGTGGAGCAGCTAGTCAAAGAAATATTTGACTCTGACATTTCTAGCATTGAATCTCCCCTTCCAAATGAATCGGTTGACCTTAGTTGGATCATCAATGAGACTCTGGGGGCTGATGCTCTGGCTCAAGAAGACGCTGGGGCAGCACCTGCGGAAATGCTGGCTGATGACCTAAACCTTGATTATGATCTTCTTAGTCAACTCGAGAACATGAATGAGCAGTCATTTGATGATTGCCTAGCGGTTGGCCTTAGTGATCAGTCTACCGAACTACCCGTACCCGCTAGTGTACAGCTGATGCCGCCCAGCCCCAGCGCGGATGAAACTACATCAGTCATTGCACTTGACCATCAGTATACTCAACTGGCTTGCATCAAAGTCAAAGCTCATGAAACCAAGAAAGAAGCGATACGAAGAGTAAAGAACAATGCTGCATCTCGAGTATGTCGAAGGCAGCGAAAGACTCGTCTTACCACTAATACCCAAAGAATAGCAGAGCTCACAGCCAGTAACGGTGCACTCACTGAGCAAATACGCAGTATCGAAAGTGTTGTATTACTTTTAAAGGAAAATTTGGTGCGTGCCACCTGTCAGAAGTGACTGCATGCCACCTGTCAGAAGTGACTGCTTGCTCCTCATATTATTTGTGTTGTCGTGCAACTACTTAGTCTTTTCACCATATACTGACTTTATATGCACATAGAATTTTGCATATGAATCTTGCATTGATATAGGTATACCAAGTTCCTAAATTGGGAAAAAAACTGCAAAAATAATAATAAAAAGTGTAAAATATTTATATTCAGTCACATTTGCTTAACAAACTATTTCTTACATAGATTGCTTGTTTGCTAACAGGCTACATCCTTCGCCAAATGTTTTGTATAGTGATAATATTTTGAGTGAACACGTAAATTGATGCTTTACAGCTAGCGGTACATTACAGGAGTTGTTTGCCCACAGTTAAAACCTAATACTGTATATTCTATCAAAGCTAGGCGATTATGCAGTGCACAGGATAAGCGCATGGTCGGTATGAACAGAACTATTACTTGAATAAGTTAGATTACAGCATGATGGTAAACCTTGGACAAATGGAGTGACACAAAATTGCAGTTATTGCGATTATTATAAGAGGACAGACGTAGACACCTCATGTAAATATCAGTGAACGGAATCAAGATTTCCTTCAAAAAGTATAACTTGAATGATGCGCCAATCGCTCAGTTCTTTATGTACCTTACGTTCGGATAAGAGAATATTCATTTCCGAATATGGATATTATAAAGTGTGGTAAGAAAGGATATGAGGTATCATATTACAAGTTTAGAATGTAATTTAATGTTTGTAATTTATTTCTGATTTTGCAATGTTATTTTTTGAGAATTTATCTCGTTAAATTAAACAAATATTTTGAAGGTTCATTTTTCAGAAAGGGTTTGTGATGCTTACGATTGGAAACTAGAGTTCACCACCACTACTAACGGCAAAAATCATGTGATCTCAGTGATCAGCATTATACCAGAAAGCTCTATGCTGACATGCTGCAGCACCTTTCACAAGCAACTGCCAGATTTGATGTCCAGATTATATACTATCATAGCAAATGTACAGAGGCAAAATCTGTTGAGTTGAAAAATTAAGATCTAAGGCTAGTTTTTGTTCTAGTTTCATTTTGTGAGTATTAGTAGTGCCAATAGACGTGTTTATGCAACTAGAATTGCAAGCCAAAGCGTAGTTATTGATTCATGGCAACTATGAGTAGACAACCCTTTGAAAAAAGTGTTTTTAATGTATGTCATATATATGTTATGTCATTAGTTTAGTTAGGTTATGCACTTAGCAATATACAGTAAGCGCTTCTACAACGTATATAATCCATTTCAGGAACGTTTATTTTATAGGAAATTTGTGTTATAAGAAAAGTAAAATACATGTAAATTGCCTAATCCGTTCCAAGATCTATCTAAACTCACCCCTTTGGCCTCGCAAAAAAGAACAACTTGACTTAACTTTCTTAATTTATGAGCTGTACCGTAACTGCAGCCTTATTGCTTGCATCGACAACTTTTCACCTTTTTATGATCAATCTCACTGGGTTTATAGACTACGATTGCGGTAATTTTACAACAAGTCGATTGGGACTGCGCATTTTTGACGTTCATTTTTACCGATTTGCTCATTTGTTCTAAACAGAAAATAATATTCTGCTATGTAAAACTAATAACAAATATTTTGTACATCTACATTAAGCAAAACAACAAAATAATTTTACTATAAAAGGCAGTTCTACCTGCTCGTCGTCTACCTGCACTGAAGAGTCAAGGTTAGGATAAAAGATAAGTTTCGACGATACTCCCAACTCACGACATTCTGATTGGTGGACCAACGCTGTAACATCTGCACCAATCGATTGCCTTTAAGTATTTATGAACAATTGCGCAGCTATCCTACTCTCTGTTTCGTCGACACGTTTAATGATCTATTCCGACGAACTAGAATGTCGTGAAAGTTACATATAACGCTATACGCATGTCATTTTTTCTTCCACAAGTGCGGCGAGATAAAACTAACATTCAAGTCTTGAATGTTTACTTGACACTTTACGTTATATGAAATTTTACATGTAGTAATAACCAAAAACCTCACATAAATTTATTACGTTACCGGGAGGTCACAAATATAGGAAGATACGTTATTGGAGCATCTACTGTACATAGTTATGATGTCATCAATACTGGCCTAAAAACTGCTTGACAATGTATCTATTCAGTCGCAGGCACATTGCTATCTAAATCACACGAGGCTTGCCGTTATGATCTGCAAGTAACTTTGTAGAACAGAAAACTTGTGATTTGCTGAGTGTTTTAATTTATTACATAACATTTAAAAATATATTGTTATTTGAGCACAACGTTGAACAAAATTATGTACATTGTTACTTGAATATGGTTTGACAATGCAGTGGCTATTCAAAACATTGTCATATACACAGAGCAATAGCTCACTAGAAAGCTGCTTCATTTGATAAAATATGTACAAGTTACCTAAAAGCCTTTTGTGTTGGTTAATCAAGACAAAAATTAAATATAGAATCCTCTGTTATCTTTATACTGTTTTATAAATTCTGGAAGCATAAATCTATGTCGTCCGAGTTCTGATGCCATAGGTCGTTGTGCGGCCGACTTGATTAGCGTCCGAGATACAAAATCTCTCGCGGCTTCGCTGAAATTATCAGGCAGCTTTGGACTTGGTTTGTTTGTAGAACCGATGATGAAGAGAGCACTCATTGGCTGCATATGAAAGTATGGAGGGGAACCAGTTGCCATTTCTATTACCGTACACCCAATGCTCCAAACGTCAGCTTTGTTTGTAGGCTCACCCGCCATTTGTACAACCTCCGGGGCCATCCAGTAAGGTGTACCTTTTATACAAAAGTCTAGTTTCATTGCACTCAGAGGGGTAACGAGATCGTCAGTCGTCTTTTTGGCTGTGCCAAAATCAATAAGTTTGATAAAGCCTGCTTGGGTAACCATAATATTTGAGCCTTTGATATCTCTGTGCACAACGTTGTTGGAGTGGAGGTACGTAACTGCGTCTATCAGCTGAGAAGTGTATCGACGGAAGACTTGCTCTTCAAAAGTACCAAACTTCTTCAAGAGGGAAGATATTGTACCACCAGAGACATGCTCCATTACTATATTAATGGTGTAGTCGGCGACATCAAGGCCACAGTCCAAGAACCTAAAAGATATTGTAAGAATACATAAAAAGTTACTTTTACTACGTGAGACCTTTCAAGTTTGTTTCAAGAAGCTCAGCTTAATGAAGCTGATCTGTTGGACGTCGTGTAGGGGAAAGTAACTTGTCATCGAACTGACTAAAGAGAAGAGCATTGTATTGGCAGCAGTATACGGTGAAATGAGAAGAAAAGGAGATTTTTTAACAATTCTTCTTCAGTGCTAGTTAATGGCTATGGATTGTTTATAAATCTCTAAAATCTTTTCTGTTGACTGGATAGTTTCGCTGACAAATATGAAAAATCATGAGTTGGATCGCTCATCTAATATGATATATGATACTACAATGATGCAATAAGAACCAACCCATCAAACTCAGCCAATAGTTGATTATTAGTCAGGGCGCTGTCGGAACATCGTTAGATCAATGTTTTGAGACGTTTAATCGGCGAAAGACTCCCAAGACAGCCACTGACACGAACCTACATTCCTTCTACAAAGTGTTTGTCTATAATTTGGCTTATTGATGACGCTGCAGGCTATTCTTGGAACACTTGACTGACATTTTCGTGTAAAATATTACATTTCTATTTAAATGTTTTGTTATAATTTATGTGCTTTGTATATCGATTTACAGCAAGAGTGAAATGTGAAATATCAGCAAAAGTTGTATGCCTCAAGAGATCAGGTTTAGCCAGTTTAACCTAACTAAAGCAATACAATCTGACTAAGATGGCCAACAGCTGCATATTCTACACAGAATTGTAGACCGCTAATTGACTGATAATGAAGCAATACTATTGCCTGGAAATATAAGGATAAACTACTACGAAAGTTAGCTAGAATACTGAAAAATTTTGCATGATTAAATGTTACACAATAGAATTGTCACAAATAAATTTGTGTGGCTATTGAAGCGACATTGCCCTTCAACTCTCTGTATGAAGTTATCCGTGCATAACATGATCACAAGCCCAGCATTCGACAAACTATGGGTTTGGAGGAAATATGCATAAGTATTCCATTAATCACTCTGAAATGTAATTAAAATGAAAAAGCTTTAATAGCATTTAATCGCAGAGTTTGCTTGTCAAACTTTAGTAGTAAGAAATTTCAGCTCGGGCACAAGCTGGTTTCCCAAAGGGAGATAACTTCTAACATACTGTCATGGTAACTCCTCAACTGCATACATAACCGTTTAGAGATTTTCTTCAAGTGTTAATTATGGCTCTGTACCTGTGGTAGACTTACACTCTTACACGACAACGATAATATGACAATGCTGCCTCATGCTTCCAAAGTGTCTGTCATTTCAAATTGGAAAATGTATAAGGTCACAGTAAGGTCGCGGTATCCAGCTAGAGCAAAAGTTCGTGCTGGCTCTGAACTCAGCCGGTTTTTTGTTACTGACCCTAAGAGCCAGCAACCTTGCCTCACTAGAGCCTAGATAAATGGCACCTGCGAGTCAGCATATTTTGTGGGTGTTGACCCTTTCATATGGACTTCCAAATTTTCAACAAAATAAAACCATAAGTACCGTAAAACCTCTATTCGAATGCCATAGCACTCTGTTTTTCAACCCTTCCCCTGTAGTGACATTTAAACAAAGGGTGGCGTCGTATTTTTCGAATAGCTTGTCAGCATTTTGAGAAGCTAAATTTAAACCTTTTACGGGCAAAGCTAATGTCACCTATATTTTGCACTCTTTTTCGAGCAGAGCGACATTAACTCATCTGGATGCAATAAACCTGCTAAAACTTACTTCCAATTTGTCGTAGATCTCTAGATAGATATGCATTGGAAAACTGAGAAATATCTCTACCAGTCTATATCTATTACTTGCAATTAACCTGTGATTATTTTATAGCTTGCTTTGCAATTTGTTGGAGCATACAATTTTTTATTTCATTTTAAATTGAAGGCATATTTGTATTTTATAACTAGATTTACCAATGTTGAATTAATGTTGAATTAAATGTTAAGCTCATTGCATTCATTGACACTTGATATGTTTGCTACAGTTTGCAGCCAAAACTGGTTTTTTATGTGCAATAGAAGAGGAGTTACGAGCGTCGATCCATCGTAAGCCGAGTTTAGATAACCGCAATCATGCTATCAAATAATATGCTATAACCTTGCAAATTTTTAAGTTATATAATAATATCTTATCAAATGCTACAAAACTATATTCCAAAACAAGTGACATAAACAAACCATAATTGTAATTCAAGCAGAAACGAAAATTAACATTTTTGAAACAAAAATATTTGCATCATTTCTTTGGCAGGTTGCGTTTTGATTGTTTCTTACGTATGAAACCATTTCATCTTCTTCTGACTGTTAAATACCTTCCACTCTGTCTGCTGACCACAACTCTTCTTCTGAACTGCTGAACTAGTCAATATTAGCGCCCAAACATCTTTTTTAGCAGAACAAAACTTTTACGCGTTATTATTTGGAAGACTTTTAGCGAAAATAATGATAAACCTTTAGTCACATTTTGAATTATCAAATCAATTGTTCAATATTGCGGAGGTTTTTTATTAAATGGCGAATCAGATAAATAGACTGAGATTTATCACGGCTAAACCTGCTCAATCCTGCAGTTAGGGTCGCACTACTGTACGACCCACGCAAAACTGTACTGCTAAAACAGGCATTATTCAATGTTCTCTTTCATTACATTTCGATTGACCAGAAAACATTGTTTTTTAGATCAAACTGATATAAACATTTTCGAATGAAAAATATATATAACACAACAAAAATATTGGAAGATTGCTGTTTCAGCACTTGAAGGAATATTTGTAGGATTCTTTGCAAGATGTATTTTATAACAAAAACTTACTTGAGAATCAAATCCTTGTAAATTTATGTAAACAAGTTTTAAGAGATGAACACATTTTGTAAACATAAAAACGATGTAAATTCTCTTTCAAGATTTATGTATGAGTTACTCTTATGAAATCAGAGCATCCGTAGCCATGGTTAGCATCCGTAGCATGCTAACCTTTCTTGTGTTTTTTGTGACCATTTGCTTTAAGCTGCATCTCTGTATGTTTAATATTTGTGGAGAATTTAATGATGTAAATAAATCGCTCACTTGACAATGTTAGGATGATCTAGAGTCTTCTGTATGTGAACTTCTCTCTGAATAAGTTTATAATCTGCTTCAGCAATCTTCCAGTTGGTCGTGTCCAGTTGAATTTGTTTAACTGCCACAATTTGTCCATCCTCTGTCACTGCACTGTATACCTGAAGACATCGTATATATATAAATAAATAGTTGGAAAGCAACATCGGCAAAATGAATGTTAAAGTAACTACATTGTAAATTACCTATACATTGGATTGTATCTACAATAAGTAGTGAAGTTGCATTGATAAAGCAATAAATAACTATGGTATTTCTGTTTTTGAAAATAAATAATAAATGTTGAAGTGATTATTTTTGCTTATAAATTAGATCCAAGCAATCATGAGTTTTACTTTCATAATTAGTGAATAGAAGAAGACATCATAAAGACGTAAAAGCATTTACATACAAAAATTCATTCAATTAAATTTATGATATATTTGTTGCAAAAAAAACGACAAATGTAGTACCGCTTGTTGCTACCCATAACCTTTTTGAAAAGAGCAAAGAGTATTTATAAATAGTTTTATAAATAGTACTTATAAATAGTATTTCTAAATAGTATTTATAAATAGTTATAACTATTTTCCAACTTGTCATCAAATGGTTGGTTTTAATTTGATTTCACATTTCACGTAGCTAGAAAATACGCGTCAAATGAAAGATAAAACTTTTGCTTGCAGCTTATTGCCACAATTTGACAAGCAATACTATTTTCTATCGATTAATCTGGCATGTCACACTAAGTATCGCGACGACTTGGAAAGACTTGCGTCATCTTGAAGCAATATCATTTTATAGAAGGTGATGGATGGTAACATACTTTCCGTTCTATTCTAGCAGATGACTAATAGTAGTTGACATTATTTATAATTTCAAATCTTTAAAATTCAAATTAAGGCAGTTGAAATACGACAAGAAGTCTGAAGAGGCATCATTACACTCCGCTATTGTGGTACTGTAGTACCACACCCATCATTCTTGACTCGAATCATGTTTAATAAAGAATTTGTGCTTTTTTAAGTAAAGTTTGCACCAGCTTACTGATATATTTGCAAAAGTTGTTACAGTTCAGCCTAAAAGCATCTTTCAGTTGACTCATCCATCAGAAACCAAGCGTATAGCAGACAGCGCAGGAGGACAGAGTTAATAATAAGTACCATCCGAGTAAACAGTTTATTATAGCTTCTGTGTACTTGTGCTGCCTGTACTGCCTAACTACTTATCTGTAACAATGTATCTATTTTGTCCTTATTTATGTTAAATTTATTTTATTTATGTTAAAAGGCGACAACCACAAGAATATTTCAGGTGAAGAGTATATCGATATTTTATAAGCATATAAAGCTGTACATGGTGAGTGAGAGTCACATTGCAAAACGTCATCTTCAGCTACTTAACAGCAAAATTTCTCAGTATTAAAATTGAAAAGTCTTTTGTTTATAGTTGCTATGGTTATTAATTATTTTTTAAATGAGAAAATTTGTATGGAAGTGAGAAACTCGGTCTAGGATTTTAACTGAAACAACAGGATAGGTGACACCTATCCTGTTAGGTGTAGACCAGTCAGCTTCAGCAAATCTTAAACACCTGCAGTCCAAGAACAATGTGAACCAGATGTCACGAGAAAATTTCAGAAGATTACTTGAGTAATCAGCAAAGAAAGTTGGAATTCCACATATTTATGATCATGACCATATGAAAGTATCTTAGATAACTCTCCCCGATAATAAAGAAGATATAATCCTGTGTAGGTGCGGCCAGTCTTCTCAGACTATTTGGAGCGCATGATTATAGTTTATCTATGGCTCTTATGTCAATAACTTGATAAAACGTTTTAAGTGACCAACTAAACATTCCCTCAGTCATTCACTGACGATGTGATTGTATAAAATATTGCATCGGAAATCCAAGCAGTATGGCTACCCATATTTCTTCTCGGCATTGTTCTTGGAACAATTAACTACTAAGCAAGTTAATATTTGGGTTTTACGTTGACTTTAAATGGCCTAGATGGTGGTTTGCTACACTCCCTTTCATTAATGAGCTCTTTGTCAACGCTGAATAAAAACAAAAAATTGAACTTACAACTTAGGTAGTAGAGTTTATGAAAACTCTGAAATGTTGTAAGAAGTTTGCAAGCTTCTATACTGCGACAAAGTTTATGGTTTAATCCGAATCTTTATAAAACAAAATTGCAGTGTCAAGTCTATAATACTTTGCGCTTCAAAAAAGGCAATACTTGTGGGAAGAAATACTATTCTACCGTAGACAAGATGTTGATTTGCTTACCTAATTCTTTTTAACAAGGTTTGAGCGAGCCAATCTAATAGAATCACTACAATCTCTCTTCATAGAGTTACTTTCTAATATCTTACTGTGTGTATTGAGGTAGTTCACAAGTATATAAAGATCTCCTTTCTCATAACTTTTGGACTGTTTCAAATAGCTAGTAATTAAAGCAAGAGCTCATAGCAAATTTCAATGTTGTCTCTACTTTATTATGTAGCCCATGTACCTTACTAAGGCACTTGCTAAGGCAGAGCCATAAAAGCTATCGACACCCGCCCATTCACCCTTTCGCTACTCGAGAAAGCAGTTGTCCCGGCAAAGATGCTTGTCACAAATGTGCAATCGCCCTGCTTTCAATTATCCAAGTAATTCAATGTATACCAAGAAAGGCAGGCAGAGGCAATTATAGTAGAAAAAGGGTGGGTAGCGTTGCTAGGCTTTTGGTTAGGGAATTGTTTTGTTAGTGACAACCAGAGGCTCTTGTCTGGCCATCTGTTATTGTGAGCGAATATTAAGAGAGAGGGTCCTTATAGGGAAAGATTTCATCCTGTTTTCATGTAATATTAGGTATGTTATGTTGTACATGATGTCAACTTTGACAAATATCATGGAACATATGACAAACATCTCAAAACATTGCACACTGACATACATAAACCAGAAATAAGATGTGCAGCTGCGTACCAACTAGCTACATACACCAGCTAGCTAAATGCAATAGATAGCTAGTACAAGGTAGCAGTTCCCTCAAAGGGCACGATGAGGACTACAATTGCAGCTACATATATGTTGCTTCACCATAAAATGAGCTACCTTATAGTACCTTCGGCTAGTGAGATACCTTATAGTACCTGTACGTAGTGAGATACTTTATTGTACCTGTAGGTAGTGAGATACCTTATGGTACCTGTAGGTAGTGAGATACCTTATGGTACCTGTAGGTAGTGAGATACCTTATGCTACCTGTAGGTAGTGAGATACCTTATTGTACCTGTAGGTAGTAAGATACCTTATTGTACCTGTAGGTAGTGAGATACCTTATTGTACCTGTAGGTAGTGAGATACCTTATGGTACCTGTAGGTAGTGAGATACCTTATGCTACCTGTAGGTAGTGAGATACCTTATGCTACCTGTAGGTAGTGAGATACCTTATGGTACCTGTAGGTAGTGAGATACCTTATGGTACCTGTAGGTAGTGAGATACCTTATAGTACCTGTAGGCAGTGAGATACCGTATAGTACCTGTGGCTAGTGAGATACCTTAGACTAGAGAGAGCTTAATTATAGTAGAATACTAGCTGCCTTCTTACCAATAAGGGCGGTGATAAAATCTCTGGCATGTCTTTATTTTCGATTAGCCAACCAACTAGCAGGAGTGTTGTGGCTTATAAATCACTAAATACGAGTGCTATTATGAATAGTTGAAGATAAGTGAAGGAATGTTCTAGCAGTAATAGCACTAGATATGAACTTATAGCTGGCTTGGTGAGGCGTAAAATCTTCTCAAATGCCTTTCTATCATTTTCCATAGCAAGGAAAACTTTCTCCAAAACGCCGCTGATTACAACGATACAGAGTCAGCCTCTAGTTCCGGCGAAGTAAGAAAACATGAGCTTTTGATAAACAGCCTTTTCCAATTTCTAGTTCAAATTTTCTAGCAAACCATATGGGATACTGATTCTATAAAGTTTGTAGTTGAACCACTCGAGAATATCACAATGATAGTATATGTATGGTGTGACTGCTAACATGGATGAATTGGTTGCTGTTCGTATCGTTTGTATCGCCCAACAGAGTTCAGTAATGAAGAGCCAATGGCAACAAAGTGCCCAGCATCAATTACTCCAAAGCAAGGAGGACAATGTAGTAAGACTAATAGTTGAGAAATATGTAATGTGTAAAGCCAATGTCATCCGCTGTTGGTTGTCTGATGGCAGTAACTTTTTTTGACTTAGTATAGCAGGATTTCTGGCAAATCTTGTCAAAACATAGATCGCAACCCACGGCTTATTGTTTGTATGTAAGCTTTGTGTTGCAGACGATTTGTAAAATGGCCTCGTGTAAATTCTTTGTTGTATAGATTCTGCACTCTAGTCTTTTAATTAAAAGCAACTATGACGTTTGAGCATGTCCCTCTGACTACAGCTTTAGGTACATATTTCCTGACTACAGCTTTAGGTACATGTTCCCTGACTACAGTTTTGTGTACATGTTCCCTGACTACAGCTTTGTGTACATGTTCCCTGACTGCAGTTTTGTGTACATGTTCCCTGACTACAGCTTCGTGTACATGTTCCCTGACTACAGCTTTGTGTACATGTTCCCTGACTACAGCTTTAGGTAAATGTTCCCTGACTACAGCTTTAGGTACATATTCCCTGACTACAGCTTTGTGTACATGTTCCCTGACTGCAGCTTTGTGTACATGTTCCCTGACTACAGTTTTGTGTACATGTTCCCTGACTACAGCTTTAGGTACATATTCCCTGACTACAGTTTTGTGTACATGTTCTCTGACTACAGCTTTGGTTAAATGTTCCCTGACTACAGCTTTAAGTACATGTTCGCTGACTACAGCTTTGGGTACGTGTCTCTTTCACTACAGCTTTAAGTATATGTCCACTGACTACAGCTTTGTGTACATGTTCCCTGACTACAGTTTTGGGTACATGTTCCCTGACTACAGCTTTGGGTTTATGTTCCCTGACTGAAGCTTTGGGTACATGTTCTCTGACTACAGTTTTGAATACATGTTTCCACGACTACAGCTTTGGTTACATGTTCCCTGACTACAGCTTTGTATGCATGTCCACCCTCTCCTATGATTAGAGCTTTGGCCAGTCTAAGAAACAATACTTTAAAAACTTCCTAATTTATCTGCAATCAGGTAGGTGCTGTACTTACCTAAAAAAGTACACTTTTTTAATACCGAAGACGAAGATCTTGAATGAGAATCTGGAATGAAAAATCTGTTTTGACTGAACCGTTTCCCTAGACCCCTATATGTTGACTTAGTATATTAACTGGTTGTATAACTCTTATAACTCGTATAACGCTTATAACTCGCGGTTGGATTTCAATTATATTTGGATTCAAGGCTTGTCAGTCACCAGCTTACTAACCAGGTGTTTTGTTTCAAGTCTCAAAGCATATTGCATTACGCAGTAAGTATGCTAGCTATGCCTACTTGAGTGATACGGGTATATCCAGAGAGGAGGGAATAGGTACCATAAGATAGGGCTACAAAAGCCTTAATAGACATTGAACAATTGATGGTTGTGATGATAAATGGTTATACATGTGAATAGGAACTGAATGTAGTCAATTACCATGCATGGCAAATCTTCCTGATGGTGCAATAATAATGGTCATCTAGGATCTACTGACTTATTGTGTGATATAACTTATGATCTCTGATATTGTGTAGGGTCTATGGGGACAACCTGAGGCCTACAACCATATATTGACATGCGAGACTACAGCAATACAATCAAATGTCCTGCCACTAACCAACTGCCAGAACAATGAAACAGCTAATTATATATTCTGAAGGCTAGTGATCACATATTCGGAGGATCAGGAATCAAATCAATGAATTCATACTACTTATTGACAGGTATAGTTTGCTTCTTTGTCAAAGAATGTCAGTTGTTTTTAGAGGGGCATAGAGCATAATTACAAGCTACCGACAGGCTGCCTAGTAGCATACATTCATCACATAGTCCTACGTACATATAACATATAGTCATCATATGGCCTTACGTACATATAGCATATATAGTCATCACATGGTCTTACATACATGTATACAGTCATACAGCCATCACTTGTTCCTATGTATATATCACACACAGCCGTCACATGGTCTTACGTACATACGGGGTCAACCGTAAAAGTGATCAGCTAATGAATAAAATGCCAAGCTTGCTCACCTTTCCAAAAGTACCTCGTCCGATTAAATTGCCTTTTTTCCATTTCAAGACACAAGCAAGATGTTGATCAGGCCTCCCAGCAATAGGTGCTGCTGTCAATGTAAGGTCGGACAGACAATGGTTGCTATTAGTGTCTGACATGCCTGTGTCGATGGTCATGGCAGACACAACTTGGCGCCTTTCCTGTAAATGTGGCTTATTTCGCAGAACTGGGTTTAATTCATTTTTGCAACTGTCACTCCTAGTCATGGAAGGAGATGTTGGAGGAGGAATGCTACTTTTCTGAACAGAGTTTTCATTAGCTAAGGAACTTCTATCAACACAATGGTCGACAAGAATAGATGGCTGTGATGGGATCTGAAGCACAGGACCTTGACCTGGCCGCTGTGCTGATACTGGATTGTAGTCTTTTTTGTCACTGCTATCTCCTCGAGTTAATTTTGGTTCACTGACTGTCCAGCTACCTTTTCTAATAAAATCAACCGGAATTCGTTTTTGACTATCTGATCGCTCTCTACCACCATGCGGTGCATTACTAGGAAGGTGAATTTTTTTAGTGAGATCAGAACTGCCAGTTCTTCTGTGACCAACAATAAGCTGTTGCTCTAGCCGCAGGCTGCCAGCCCTATCATTCGTCAGTTGAGATGTTGGAGTCGACCTATCCATAGAGCTACTCTCAGCATTTCCTCCTAGATCTGCCTGTCGCAAACGATAGCTAGATACTCGCCCATCTTCTTCACCTACAGGATCAGGCCGCGCCGAGGCAGGTGATGGCTGCTCGTGGCTGAAATTTGTTCTGTCATTGGAACGTTGAGAGATATGCTTACTTGGGTTATTTTGCGCATCTCCATTGCAGGTTGCGCTGCTTTTTTGTGTATATGTCGGATTTATTGCGTGCCCTCGGTTGTTCTTAGTCTCTTTGTTTGAGTCACCACTCCTATGGCGAGATCTTCCTCCTGTGATTTTTCCAGATAGTTTTTGTTCATTCTGTCCTGGAATCTTCAAGTTGGTAAAGCTATTTGATGGAGAACTTTTGTATGACTCCTTGCCACAGCAATTCCCCATTTCGATAGAGAACTACAGGATCACCGAGTTTCGTAGTCCCTTGTGGATTGAAATTGAATCAGCATGCGCAGGCTCTCTCAAGATTCAGGGGCGGAGCTTAGGCTGATCATGTGATGTGTAAATGCCCCTAGATGTTTGCGAACAGGCATATTCTACTACTTTATGAATGAATGTTTGTTTGACAAAGAACTGCTAACTGCTGTCTGGTAATCAACGAATGAATCAGGGGGAAGGCTCAAATCAATTTGCAACGCAGCTGGAGTAGGTGTTTCCGGTTATCTAACGAAAGCAAGAAATTTTGCTGTCTCTAAATTTACATGACAATAAGTGGTCTGTTCAAATGTTGGACCACTATTATACATGAGAGCATGAGTACTGCAAAGACAGCACAGCTGCAGCCTGGCAGACCTTTATAGTAGCACACCATGAATGTAACATGGTAGACCTTTACAGTAACACACCATGAATGTAGCATGGCTGACCTTTACAGTAGCACAACATGAATGTAGTATGGCAAGCCTTTACAGTAGCACACCATGAATGTGGTATGGCAGACCTTTACAGTAGCACACCATGAATATAGCATGGCTGACTTTTACAGTAGCACACCATGAATGTAGCATGGCTGACCTTCACAGTAGCACACCATGAATGTAGCATGGCAGACCTTTATAGTAGCACACCATGAATGTAGCATGGTAGACCTTTACAGTAACACACCATGAATGTAGCATGACTGACCTTTACAGTAGCACAACATGAATGTAGTATGGCAGACCTTTACAGTAGCACACCATGAATGTGGTATGGCAGACCTTTACAGTAGCACACCATGAATATAGCATGGCTGACTTTTACAGTAGCACACCATGAATGTAGCATGGCAAACCTTTACAGTAACACACCATGAATGTAGCATGGTTGACCTTTACAGTAGCACACCATGAATGTAGTATGGCAGACCTTTACAGTAGCACACCATGAATATAGCATGGCTGACTTTTACAGTAGCACACCATGAATGTAGCATGGCAGACCTTTACAGCAGCACACCATGAATGTAGTATGGCAGACCTTTACAGTAGCACACCATGAATGTGGTATGGCAGACCTTTACAGTAGCACACCATGAATATAGCATGGCTGACTTTTACAGTAGCACACCATGAATGTAGCATGGCAGACCTTTACAGCAGCACACCATGAATGTAGTATGGCAGACCTTTACAGTAGCACACCATGAATATAGCATGGTAGACCTTTACAGTAGCACACCAAGAATGTAGTATGGCAGACCTTTACAGCAGCACACCATGAATGTAGCATTAGACATGGTGCTGTCAATGACTATGTAGTGGTGAAATAGTGACTTATCTACCTTAATCTCTTCTCAAATATCCTTTAGCCGAGACAACTTAAAGGGCGTTTGCACAAAATTCTTTACAAAGCTAATCTGTTATCTCCCCACTACATCTCGCAATCGCTAAAGGAATATTTTTGCTGTTAGCGAGATGCGGTCAACAGAGCCACTGAATGCAAATCGCTGCACAGGCCATTCGCTATCGAGAGAAGCAAACATCTATGTTGTTGTGGAGTACTAACAGCAAAGCAGTTCATGATCATGTGACATTATGGAAGCGCATGGCTCCCTGTAGCTATGTAAAAGTGGAGATGTTCTATGCTTGCAGTGTATGATTGGTTGCCTAGGATCTCATTCGAAGTTAAGAAATTGGATATGCACCAATAAGAAGATTGGATATGCACCAATAAGAAGATTGGATATGCACCAATAAGAAGATTGGATATGCACCAATAAGAAGATTGGATATGCACCAATAAGAAGATTGGATATGCACCAATAAGAAGATTGGATATGCACCAATAAGAAGATTGGATATGCACCAATAAGAAGATTGTTTTACGTTTTAAATCAGTACGCAACGATACCAAAATAAAGATTAGGCAATGTAGACGCAAGCGCTTTCAACAAAGTCAAACATTTTGTATGACAACAGTAACTGTAGCTAAACATTCCATGAAAACAACAAAAGCTTCATTCAGTTGAAGGACTACATTAAAATCATAAAATCAGTTCTTAGCTGGCAATATTGTACACAAGGCAAGCTGATAGCCGACTAAACATCTCATTGGCTCACAGGCTATACATTCAGCTGATTACATTTGCTAAAAATCAAAGTTCAATAGTTGGTAAAATATTTAAAACTGAATCAGTGAGATTGGGTAGATTACTGGCAGGCATCCTTTACTATGTAAAAACTGCTCAATTCATCAACTAACTAATGCAGAGGCCATAGCAATCCGATCTATCCAAGTTATCACTACTGTATAATCTGTAATAAATATAATACTATCTTTATTGCAAAATAAAATATGACACTTTAATAGGAACAAAAAATCATGTAAGCACAGTTAAACCATAACTGTCACGAACAACTTTTATCGTATTTTCTAGGTAAATCAGACACGCTGATTCCGATTTTGTACTCAAAATAAAGATTAGTCCACTAACCTTCAAAGTCATTTAAGCTTTTTTAAAGCGTTTCAATATCCGTTTCAAAAACAACACGATCGGCATTACAAGCTCCGCCCATAAATATGTGACGAAACCTAGCTTTTTCAGAAACGGAAGTTGGGAATGTTTAGTCCGATTTAGAATAATAGAGATGGGTGTCTTAAAACCCATTATTATCTAAATCCAGCCTGTAAAATAGTTTCAGTTTTTTATGAAACGGATATAAACTATTTAAAATTGCTCGCAGCTTGTTACATGACATTTAAATGGGCTGGACGCCGAGAAAAATGAGCTCAAAAAGCGCGGTTTTATCACGAGCTAGCGTTGTTATCGCGCTTTTTAAATATGCAATGCTAAATAGCTTATCTACCTTTCAGAAAAGACTGATATTATTTTCAAGGCTGAATTTAGATATTAATGGATTTTAAAACACCCATCTCTATTATTCTAAATCGGTCTAAACATCCCTACGTAACTTCTGTTCCTAAAAAGCTAGGTTACGTCAAGTATTTATGGGCGGAGCTTGTTATGCCGATCGTGTTGTTTTCGAGATCGATATTAAAACGCTATAAAAAGTTCTTCATTACTCTGAAAGTTAGTGGCCTAATCTTTATTTTGATTACAAAATCGGAATCAGCATGTCTGATTTACCTAGTAAATATGATAAAAGTTGTTCGTGGCAGTTATGGTTTAAAGGAGAGAGGAAAAGCGCACGACTATAAATACATGATTACAATATGTCAGGTAGATAGAGCCTGGACATACACCACTAGAGCTTGACTAGAAGACTGGGAGGTTGTCCATTTGAAGCGTGCATAGACATAGACAGTAGTCTAAAGACTGTTTCCATGCAGCATGCATAGACATAAACAGTAGTCTAAAGACTGTTCCCTCGAGGTGTGCATAGACAGTAGTCTAAAGGCTGTTCCTTCGAGGTGTGCATAGACAGTAGTCTAAAGGCTGTTCCCTCGAGGTATGCATAGACATAGGCAGTAGTCTAAAGGCTGTTCACTCGAGGTGTGCATAGACATAGACAGTAGTCTAAAGGCTGTTCCCTCGAGATGTGCATAGACATAGTAGTCTAAAGCTGTTCACTCGAAGTGTGCATAGACATAAACAGTAGTCTAAAGGCTGTTCACTCGAGGTGTGCATAGATGTAGAAAACATTCTAGAAAATATAAATTTTCCAGCTTATTTCTTCAATTGACAAATCATGGCCAGCCGTAGGAAAAACTTGGTGAGAAACACAAGAAAGGATGTGATGAGAAGGGGCTGGGAGGATACAATTATCATCTCTCTTTTGTCTTGAGAGCACCTCCGAGATTAGCGTCTCTAATGACAGCACCAGGCACTCCATTCTCGACGGCGAGCATTTCTTTAAGGACATCAGATAGACCGAGACTTTGAGCCAACTTGTATTTGACTAGAACATCCTTGCAGTGGCCGAGCAGGCGTCGCAAGTTGTTGTCAATCTGGGACGTTTGTGGAATATCGGTCTTGATTTGAAATCTAAAAAAATAAGCTACAGGGTGAACTGAGAGAGAAAAGGTGCTAAGAGGAAATATGATGTTGAGATATGAAGAGTAGACAAAGTATTTAGCTCCGGACACAGGATATCTACTTCTAGTAAAGTCATGTCTCACATCTCAGTCACAAACAAAGAGATATCAGAGTGACAAGAGTGTACTGAAGCCCTCCTGGCTGGACCACAGACAAAGCAAAGGATTGTTTGGAGCGAGCGCAATAGAACATTTGGTTACCATAGAGATTAGGCAATAGGCTTTCACCATATAAGGCAGAAAAACTCTACATATATGCTATTTCACAATTTGTCAAAGTTGGAGAAAACTTTCTCCCTTCAGTGTTGAATCACATTGCATTAAATAAGTTGCATTAATAAATTGAACCACATTGCATTGCATCACATTAAATATGTAGAGTAGTGAATGAGACATGAAAGACCTGCTGACCATGGCATATCAGCATAACTCTATCTTAGAGCATAGCTGTCAGTATTTTAACACAGGTATGTGACGGCTGAAGTTGTTTTGCAACAAACCTTGGCACAAAAGCTTTATGATGCTTTGCTACCTCTATCTACGCCTTTTGATTGCTCCTATATTATTATGACAAGCATCTGAGTTGTAGTAGTGAGACTGCCTATGTAAGACATATGTGCCCATAGCCAATTATTGAAATGCATAAAGGATTATGATACAGTACGCTTCACCCTTTCAGCCCTAATCCCGAGATCTCCGGGAAGAAGTTGTTATTCCTTGGGCCGCATCCCGACTTTTTTAACGATTTGTGCAAAATTAGCTTGCTATATCATAATTATGTAGCAATATTTTGAAAATACACATTCTAAGCTGTTAAATGAGTACCAGTTTGCTATAAGTTGGAGCTTGTAAAACAGGCCAATAAGGCTTTTTCTCAAGTTGTTACAAGGTTGATACAATCAACCATATCGGCAAAATTTGAAGATCGTTTTTTTCAGCAGTATCATTATAATTTCAATATTATATTTCAACTCTACAATTTTATCACTTTACCACTAGCTCCAGATAAGTCTCAAGAGCAAATGTGATGATAAGATTTACTTACAGGTAAGTACGAGACTTTGAATAAAGGCTGAGCATGACATATTGAACATATCAATAGTTTCTAGTATCGGACCGATGCTGTCAGCTGTGATAGCAGTTTTTGTGAGTTTAGTAAACTTTAATGTAGTATAATTTTATTTTCAAGCAGGTTTTCTACTTGCTGCTAAAGTTGGGCATATTGACAATAATAATTACTCAATAGCAGCTGAATACAATCACAAGTTGACCAACCATGTTTTACATAATCACAGCTATCTCAGCTTGTTGTTTATGGATCTTCATAATTTTTGCATGGCTCATCGTAACAAATGTTCCCACAACCTTAACCCATAGTTTGCCAAGTTGCTTTTTTTCATGCTTTCAGTAGCTAGTACTGTTAATCGTTTAGTTAGTAACTTGAAACAATCTTTTTTTATTTTCTCAAAAAAAGTTTCTTTGCCTGTGCATAGCTAGTCATGTGCAAAAGTATGGAGCCGCCCTGTAAATTTGCATGAACTCAAAGTTCAATTCCAAATAGAATAAAGATAACTATTTCAAATACATGTATAACAAAGCAAGGTATCATTTAATTCTCAGAATATCCTCTTTAAAACACAGATGGCCCCATTTAAAACATAATCACACAATTTACTCCACTTGTGTAGTCTTCTAAAGGACATGACACTCTCACTCAAATAAGTTTAGTATTAAATAATAATAGGAAATGTGTACAAGTAATTATCATAATTTAATCTTTTGAAGTCATTGTTTCAGAATCTTTGAAGTTTTGGAATTTTTGTGTACGTAAGGATTTAAAGTAAGAATTTTTAACAATCTGAACAGTCGTCACACATAATTTTTATTAGTAACATCCTCACTATGAAAACTACCGCAGAACAGCGAGCAACCATTATTTTCATTCATAAAGATGGAAACTATATTTGAGAACTTGCCAAAAGAATTGGTTGTTCAAAAAAAGGCCTGTCTGGTGTCATTCAGAGATTTAACGAGACTGGCAGTACTGAAGATAAACCACGCTCTGGTCGCCCAAAAAAGAGCACTTGTATAGAAGACAGAACTCCGTGCGACATTCCCTGACAGACCGTAAAAGGTCTAGCAGTGAACTAATCAAAGACTGGTAAGACACAACCAAGGTTAAAGTGCACGCATCTACCATTACAAGAAGCCCAATTGCTGCTAGGTTAAAGGGCTGCAAAGCAAGAAAGAAGCCACTGGTGACAAAAAAACAACGGCGCAATCGATTCAAGTGGGCACGCCAGTGCAAGACATGGAGTGTGGACCAGTGGAAGAGAGCACTTTTCTCCAATGAAATTATCTTTTGTGTTACTAACCACTCTGGCTTGCAGTATGTTAGAAAAAGACGAGGAGAAGCTTTCAAGTCATGGTGCATCCTGCATCAGTGATGCTTTGGGGTTGTACGACGGCATCAAGAGTTGGACGGCTCGACTTTGTATATCATGTGTATTATGCGTATCATTAAAAGTATACTTGGCATGATTAACGGAGAAAAATATATCAAAACCATGCAAAGAAGTCACCAAGTGCTAGGGCATGTTTGGTAAATGAACCACCAGTCAGTTGAACCACCAGACAGTTTAACTGAATGGTGGTTCCAGGATTACAATGCCCCCTGCCATCGTGCCAAAAAGGTCAAAGAGTAAATGCAACAAGAAAGAGTCGGCACATTTCCATGGCCAGCTCAGAGCCCAGATGTGGGTCTCATGGAAAATCTGTGGCAGGTTATAGCAGCTATACTAAACCAGACCAAGCCCAAGACTAAAAAAGAGCTGATGGAAGGCCTTGTGAGAGCTTTGCATAGCGTAATTGAGCCAAAACTGCCTGAAAAAGTTGGTTGCATCAATGCCCAACCGCTGTTGTCTCGTTATAGAGAAAAAAAAGTAGTACTGATACTGTCAGGCTTCAGAAATCACCTCCAGTCTCTTATGGAGAATATTTATACAACCAACTGTCTCTTTCAGGGCCATCAACTTGTTCAAAGAGTGTTTCACCTCTGAAAATTATTTAGTGAATCATATAAATGAATGCATTAAACAATAGAAGGCAGCTTAATGTTTTAATTATTAATTTAGCAGGTTAATAAATAAAATAATCAAATAGAGGACATTCTCAGCATTAAAATGATACTAATATATTTGCTGTAGCAATATTCTAAGCTGAATAACAACAGTTTCAAGTCTGAAACTGTAAATACTTCAGAGGCGGCTCCATACTTTTGCACATGACTGTACATTATTTTAATATAGAAATGTAGCTTTAGATGTCTTCTCCATTAATAATAAACAGAATTAAGATAAAATTATTAGAAAAGGAGATACAAGAAATTTAGTAACGCTGAGTCTATCACGTGTGAACAGCCTATTGACTAATTGGGCCTGGATGTGTGTCCAATACAGTTATTTAATTGGGCCTGAAAGAGTTAATACGCTTATATACGTTTTATTCACATTAAAAGATTTTTTGGACACAGTTGCATTTTTTTATAGTAATTCGTACAAATTTAAATACTCACAAAATGTTAAGGAAGGTGTGACAGCGCTCAAATCTATATATTTTATTTATATTGTTACCCGGCAGATGACTTCATTTTAATCAAGAATAATTCTCTCATAGAATATAATTTATATTCTCTAGAGGTACTTGTATGTTCTCTAGAGGCACTTGCGCACTAGCACCAGCTCAGGCTAATGACAAATACAAACACTACTATTATTGTAGCTACGTAGCTGACTATCTACACGGACTATAAAGCAAGCTTTGTTATGGCCCTTATTAGCACATTATCTTTTATCTAAAACTTGTAGAACCTGGTATAATATGCTTAATTTTTATTAGAAAACAATGTTACTACCAATATAATTGTGAGTCGATTGTTGCACCTAGTCATTAGGTACACATTACTGAAGTCTTCAAGTCTGGTACACGCTTCTGCCTATCCTTATGAGAAATATTGAGCGTTATTAATTAGTATTGATTCTTATTGCAATAATTTAAAAATCGGAACAAGTTCTGGCAATGTGATTTTTAGTTTTGATTCTATCAAATTTGCGGTATCATAAATACAGTACCTTTCAGATGCACTAAAATTAAATCATATTGTTTGTTTTATAGCGTGTAGCGATATTGTGAGAAGGGTAGACTGAGAAACAGATTTATGTTCGATTCTGACATAAATCAAACCATAAAACAGTCATTAGAGTACCAATTCCCTTCTCATCTCGTGTTATGCTGCCTGTAGGGAACAACATCAGTAAGTAATCAACTTCCTAACCCTTCATGTTTTGCTCCTGTTTCTGACACAGGAGTCATCACACATGTGATTTCAGACAAAGGAAGAATCTGGGTAAGGAAGCCATATCAATCATAAAACCCTGTTGCCTTGCCTTACAGCTACTACCTAAGCCATACTGATACCGGTGAACAGGTGGAATCAGAGTGTGTCAGCGTTACTTTATGATAACCAGCATATAAGACTAGATATAAAAATATGTTGGCACTGGCGTTCTTAACTAGACAATTTGGTATGACCATAAGGTGAGGGGTGAAAGAGCTGGAGGCTATAAAAGTACTAAGTGGCTGTAAGGTTGAACTTGCCGTGAAAATTGAGGGAGTGAAAGACAGAAAAACTCATGCTTCTCCCCTCCGAGTCAGAGAGGCAGGTAAGAGGAGGCACCGCGTGACACTGCACCAAAATATTTTCTCTAATCTTCCCAAATGAGGTAAAAGGCTGATCACTGAAGATATTCACAACTTGTTTATAAACACGAAGGCTTACTCATCACTGTCATTCCCAACTACCTGATTCAACACTATTCAAAAGGTCACACGAGGTCATGTAGTCACCGAATAGCTAGTATTACATAACACGGGAAATAAGGCTGACATCATCTAAAGCACAGGATGCTATTTATCTAATAGATCTTGCTGATGAGTTGAAGGAGAAAGAGGAAGTCCCGTGCAGCCGCTCATAAATTAGTAGCTATGATTGAGTACAAGAGAGTATCTGTCTCTCTTTAATAATACATCCCAAAAGGGAAATCTCCAAGTGTTCTTCTGTAGCACACACTCTGTTACATATCCAGCTACATGTACATAGACTTTTTCTATACTTCTGTTATATATTAACCGTGATGGGTAACAAAGCTGTTTGCATGTATCCAAGAGTTCGTCAACAATATATGCATCTATGTGCGGTGTTGCCGAGCGGTGCTGCCAAGCGGTGATGCCGAGTTTTGCTGCCGAGCGGTGCCGTCGAGCGGTGCTGCCGAGCTCACTTACCGTGGTCTGTAGCCTCGCCTGATCTGTGTTAAAAATGCCAAAAGTATGGCACAGCTGTCTCACATTATCTCTTATATACATTATATTGATGTCACGTGGCAGCTTTTGTGTGTTTAAAAATGAGTAAAATTTAGTCTTGGTCCCACATCAGAATTAACAAATCTATCAACTTGATAACGAAACTAAAAATTGACCACAACCACTTTTTAAAGCAGAAGCTTCAGAAACACTCACACAAAATAAAAGCACATAATTGAAAAAAATGAGGGCAGAAGTATAGATAAGTTGCTGACGGTAAAAGACAAACCTCTGAACAGTTTCGATGATGAGGGCGGGTGTGAGTGTGAACGTCTTTTTGAACTCAGTCATATATTTGAAGTCTCCCTTGACAATCACATTGTTGGACAAAGCAGCAGCCCAGCAATTCTTCCTATAAGCCTCGGAGACAGTGAAAGCCTACAATAATAAGGAAGGTCATAATCACACAAGCATTAAAGTTGATATTCTATCTTGCAGTAGTCTAAAATACATTATATTACGAGTCTAAAACCTGACAGGGGAAATATGAGGAATACCAACTGTCTATGTGACAGTCAGACATAGTATCTTTGTCAGACTCTGATCCAGACATGCCTGAACAAGGTTCATCCCAGATAATCATTCTTTGTTGTTTCATGGTTGTAACCTTCCTAAGCGCTTTTAAAAACTATTAATCACTCTGGCATGATTTCATGGAAGAGAGTGGTTGTTTGAGAGGACAAGAGAGGTGCTACTTAAGATCAGCTGCGTGTCCCTTTCATCTGCCGGTACTTGACTCCTGACCCATTGGCGGCCACAAATTTGACTCACCAACAGTCAGATAATCAAAGCTCTGATGACTCCCAGACCTACCGGTGTCTAAAAACGAGGCTTGATGACTGTCTGACCTTCCAGCGCCGAGAAGCTCTGTTCTGAATGACAACCACGAACTAAACAGCAACCTTCACACATTTGTGAAACTTATTACATAGCAGAGCTTCTCCCATCACATATGTTTGAAAATGAACTTTTGTCTCATCGCAGTTAGGGAGTAAAATTTCAACTCTTGGTAAACACCAGTGATGGATTAGCCACGGAAGTCATTAGCAACACCGAAATACACACTGACACATACTGAATACACACAGACAAACTGCTGATCAAATGAACATCTGGAATTACAAATTAGTTTTGATATAAACAACTCCAGAGCTGACGCAAGACTATCCTATACATTTTATTCATTAAAATATTTGAGATGATTGAATAGAAGACAATGAGTGCTGCTTAGTTGATGACAAAACAGCTCGCTTTGTGAAATATCCTACTTGACTGCGCCCAATAAGTCCGCAAATCTCTTGATAAATGAAGAGCGCTTGCGAATGACTCCGGCTTGTCATCCTCATCATGACATGCATATGCTATACATGGAAATGTGATGAACTCTGTTTTAGCTGCGTAAATGCTATGGGCCTACTAAGCTACACAGGCCTAAAAGATACCTCTGTAAAGAAAGTGTTTAAACGTGTGAATGCCAACATAGTATATCCTCTATAATAATCCGACCATAGCACTGAGGCTGAAGAGACTGCAGGAATGTCTGTAGATATCAGTAGGTACGGTGGGTAATCTCTTGTTTGTTAGGCATCATATCAGTTGAGCCAAGGTTTGGCGGCTGAAAGTAGGGAAGAACATAAATGCATGACAAGCATTCGAGAGGCAGCGCT